>NC_091462.1:18639784-18939784 GCF_027789765.1 Dendropsophus ebraccatus | reverse complement strand
AGCCACTGGTAATCAAATGCCGAACAACTGGAATCAACAGGGTCGGCTCCAGGTTTTGGCGGGCCCTTGGGCGACAGAGCCTTAGTGGGGCCCTCATCCATTCACAGTCACTTGAGACACCACTGACATTCACAAACACACATTACTGAAACAGACACTGACTGACTGACACACACTTACTGACTGACACACGTTAATGACTGACTGACACACATTACTCACTGACACACCTCTTTGCCCAGCTAATCTCCACACTGTAACTAGGTTGAGGACCTTCAGATCATGTGATCACCCTGCTCTACAGCGAGCGGGCTAAACATCTGAACACCGCCCCCCCTCCCTCTCTGGGCTCCTGCAGTTGCAGGGGCCCTGGCATTTGCCCGGGTAAGCCCAGTGCTGACGCCGGCCCTGGGACTCAAGCATGCTCCAACTGCGCTCATCTCTACTGCAGATATATGATAGATATTTAAGAATAACATTTACTATATGACCAGAGTAGTAATCTAAATCTCCTGGGCCCAAATGCAATATCGCTAGCAATCATCCCCATTTACCATGTGATATTCATAATACTGATCTCCTCCTATGTGGCAGAGAGGCCTCTAGGCCCGTTCCGGCCCCAGGCCCCGGGTGTGCCTACAACCTCTGCCCCTACCTCTATACCCCTGTAGAGAACCGAGTATTAGTTTCCCTCCTATGTTATTCCACCCTCACGTTTGCCCTTAAACCCTTGAGCCTTTCCAGTTCTATCTAATATAAAATAAATATACCATTGGCTTTATAGGACCTCGGCTATATTGTGCGAGCTGCGGGGCTCCGTCATTTACCATTGGCAATAAATCCCTAATTTACTCTAATACCGAGAACAGATTTTATTTAATGGGAGATCATATAATGCAATGGAAGTCAAGTTTGAGGAATAACGGTTCCTAATTTAGAGAATAAAACACCCCGCAGCTGATGGGAATTCTCACATTACAACATGTTTAGAAGAGGCTGCTCCGCTTGTGGTTTGTTGTCTGTGAGAAATATTTAGCCCTTAAATACGAGAATATGTTCCCATGTGAATCCATTGCGAGAATGGAACATATTAACCAAAAAGCATTACCAGTAGATAATTCATTACTATGTGAGCAGTTTACCTATATCCTACTTGTACGCATGGAATTTTCGAGGCCCTTGGGTAAAAACATGGACAGGATATGCAATTACGAAATACTACCGCCATACGATGTCAATAGAGTGAATTAAAAAATCTTTCAAATCCACTTTGTAATTTGTAATGTACTTTTATTAAAAAAAATCTCAAGTCTTCCAGCACTTATTAGCTGCTGCATGTCTTGCGTGAAGTGGTGTATTCTTTTCAGTCTGGAGAGCTGAAGAGGTTTCCTTATGGGAATTTACTGCTGCTCTGGACAGTTTCTGTCATGGACAGAGATGGCAGCAGAGAGCACTGTGTCAGACTGGAGAGAATACACCATTTCCTGCAGGACATACAGCAGCTGATAAGTACTGGAAGACTGGAGATTTTTTTTTTATGGAAGTAAATTACAAATCTCTGGCACTTTCTAGCAACAGTTGATTTGACACACACATTCCCTCATTAGTTCTCTATCTATTATAATTCCCAAGTATAGTCTACACTTTTTTACTAAATTGGACAATCCCTTTAAAGAAAGGTCTGGTCTGGTTTCGAATAGTGGCTTTCAGATTGTGTGTCAAACCTCAATCTACAGCTACTTAAATGGCTCCCTATCTTTATGTGATACCCTTAGAAGCAGCAGCATCATGGAGAATATTATGAAACAGAGCTTAAGGTTACAAACCCACTTGCCGGATCTGCAGCGAGTCTCCTTGCTGCGTTTTTGCAGCGAGACTCGCTGCAGATCCTGGCCCTATACTTTCAATAGCAGAGAAACTCGCAGCAGAGATGTACATCCCTGCTGCGATTTTGTCTGCAGCCCGCCCCATTAACCCCCCGGCCGCCGGACATTATACATTACTGGGTCCCCGTTCCTGCTTGCTTCGGGGCTCCCGGTGTCTTCACGGCCCGCCCGGCCAATCAGTGCGCTGCGGCGGGGCAGCTCACTGATTGGCCGGGCGGAACGTGCCGGGAGCCGCTGAAGCAAGCAGGAGCCGGGATCAGGTAATGTATATCGCCCCCAGCCCCCGGCCGCACGATCGCCCCCAGCCCCGCAGCCCCCGACCGCACCATCGCCCGCAGCCCCCGACCGCACCATCGCCCGCAGCCCCCAGCCGCACCATCGCCCCCAGCCCTGCAGCCCCCGACCTCACGATCGCCCCCAGCATCGCAGCCCCCGGCCGCACGATCGCCCCCAGCGGGCGATCGTGCAGCCGAGGGCTGCGGGGCTGGGGGCTGCGGGCGATCATGCGGCCGGGGGCTGCGGAGCTGCAGGCGATCGTGCGGCCGGGGGCTGCAGGGGGGCGGGCAGGATATACATTACCAGGTCCCCGCTCCTGTTGCTTCGGCGGCTCCCGACACGTTCCGCCCGGCCAATCAGTGCGCTGCCCCGCCGCAGCGCACTGATTGGCCGGGCAGGCCGTGAAGACACCGGGAGCCCCGAAGCAAGCAGGAACGGGGACCCGGTAATGTATAATGTCCGGCGGCCGGGGGGTTAATGGGGCGGGCTGCAGACAAAATCGCAGCAGGGATGTACATCCCTGCTGCGAGTTTCTCTGCTATTGAAAGTATAGGGCCAGGATCTGCAGCGAGTCTCGCTGCAAAAACGCAGCAAGGAGACTCGCTGCAGATCCGGCAAGTGGGTTTGTAACCTAAAGGGGGTCTAAGCTGAAAATCCAGCACTGGGGTAGGATCTCATACTCACTCCTGTATTCTCTGTGCAGTCTTTCTGCCTCTGGCTCTCATCAGCCACTCCTCCCTCTTCTCCCTTTTCCCACTCCGTTCTCTATAAACTTCTACAGGCAGCATGTAATCTGATCTGTAAGTGAGCTGAGGTATTAACTGTTTTTCTGAGTTTAGGTGAGTCGGGGTAGAAGACAAATGTCTTATAGGGGTAGAAAGAGGCATTTCCTTCTGATAAGATATATTACAAAGTTTCTTATATTTATTTATACTATTCATTTTATATACATATACTGATCATATTCACATTTTATGTCTCTTTTAGTAATTGTAAGCAGTGCTATGTATTAGGTAACTTTACATACAATCTAACATATACTAGGAAGCTACAAGCTACTTTGTGGGTGGCACAGGGCCCCAACTCCTAACAGGCCCTTTGCAGCTGCCTAAGTCAGGGTCAGTATTAATTTGAGTCATTTTACAGCCTGAAAGTCACCTTACATAAAGGCCCCCTTCCATATCAGCAGAGGACTATTATCTCTATCTATCCGTACATTGTGAGATATTCACGAGAGCAGACACCTGTCTAAAACACGGTATTTATCACTGACGGCAAACACAGCCGTTACTTGCAGCTGCAGTCAAAATGAAAACTGTAAATTGTAACACACAGGGTTGGATTTCACAGGTTTTATTTGCATGTCTCCATGTCTGCCACCTAGGAGACTGTGACAATGACTCAACCTTGAAATATTCCCAATATAAGGACAATAATGGAGACCTGTCTCGAATTATACAGAGAGCGAACGTGATATTTATAGCCCGATCTGGAAACAATAACAAACAATGTCATTTAAGTGTCGAAAAGAAAACTGGATACAATGATACGTGAGACTAATGAGAAAAAAATAGCTATAAAAAATGGCGCATGACTTATGTGCTAGAAAAACCTCAAAGACTTCAGCTGGATATAGATTGCTAGCTCTTATGGACAGGGTCTTATGTTATGATTATGGTCCATCCTAGGGACAGTCATGCATATTTAAAGTGTCACTGTCATTTAAACTTTTTTTGCAGAAATCAACAGTACAGGTGACTTTAAGAAACTTTGTAATTGGGTTTATTAGCCAAAAAATACATTTTTATAATGAAAAAGCAGTTTGAAGCTCTCCCCCCTGTCTTCATGGTTTTCTATGGAGAGGGGAGGGGTGGAGGGAGATGAAGCACCAAAACAGGAATACAAAGAGTTTATTTACAGCTACATCCCCAGACTATCTCCTCTGACAGTCAGCACTGACCTCTCTGACCTCTGAATACCAGTTTTCACACAGCTCCCACTGTGTAATCCTTTTCTCTCTGCTTTCTGCTGCCGACTAATCTCCCTCCCCCCCCCTCCCCTCTCCATAGGATACACAGGGTATCTCTGATGTAAAAGAGTTGAGATTTCCTGATAATGAACAGTGAATGGGGGGGGGGGGCTGGGGAAAGTCTTTTTGAATGCAGATAATGGCATATTTGCCTAATAAACCCAATTACAAAGTTTCTTAAAATCGCCTGGACTATTGATTTCTGCAAAAAAAAAAAAAAAAAAAAACACGACAGTGACACTTTAAAGGTGAACTCCTGGGAGGGCAGAAACATAATGTAATGTTAACATTGCATTCATTTTTTAACATCTCGATTTACTAATATGAACATAGCCCTATGGCTGGATAGTTGAGTGCTGTGGATTTTTCTAATGTTCAGTCCCTGTCCCCATTGGGGAACACAATCTAAATTCCTAATTCTCTATCTTTTTGGAGTGTGGAAGGAATACCATACAAACAGGGGGAGAACATAAAAACTCTTTTGCAGATGGGGTCCTTAGTGGGATTTGAATCTAGGAAAATTGATTTCCACTTAGCCATTGTGCATGTACTGTACCACCCAAGTAACATTGCTATACTGTGTTCAGATAAATTATGAATGTTTTTGTACTTCCTCAGTTATAAAAAGGAGACATACTGTATAAATGTCAGGATGGGGGGATCAGGACAAGAAGAGACAGTGGGCCCTGAGCCTGAACCCACCCACTATCCCTACCTACTTGCCTCAATCGGCCCTAGTCAAACTCGAGTACGCTCCCTATACTGAATAAGTGTAACACAGAACAAGACAGACAGACAAACACAATAAAGGGAAGTCAACAAACCAAGTCAGAACCAAACAGGCAATGCAGTACAAAATCGGAGACTAAATGGATAGTCAGGTGGGAGATCAGGTAACAAATCAAGCAAGCAGAGGAATTAGGAACGGTTGTAGGAGTAGATAGGGGGAGCTGGGATCAGGGTATGAACCTTAATAGCCAGCAATGAGAGACTGGCCACTGCTTTCATTTATGAGGACCAAGAGCCCAGTCCGGATCCCCATTGGACCGGTGCTCTGATCCTCAAGGTTCTGGACAGGCAGAGGCATGTGCCAATCAAACAACACTGCTCAGCTTAAGCAATCAAGGCTAGCAGTGAGCAGTGTAACTCCTGCATTGCCAGGAGGCTGAAAGGCAAGCAGGTGTGTCAGACAAAAAGTAAAAACAGACCCAGTTCACACCAGGCTCACTGCACATTCCTGACAATACAATAATAATTCATAAGGGACTGATGTAAGCAGCAGTAATAACTGAAAAGTACAACCTATAAGCAATGCCATTGGGTGCCCAGTAGTGTTAAGCGACCACGAAAATACTCGAGCGATTGATGCTCGAGTTGAGCCGGTGACCACCTGGAATTCCAGGATTCAGCCAAGATAATAGGCTGTATCCCGCAATTCTAGGCAGTACGCAGCATTACTAAAATAAGTAATGGGGAGAATACGTCTATTGATGGAGATAAGGCGGTCGCTGACTATTTGAATAGTTACTTCTGCTCAGTGTTTTCAGAAGGCGGCCTTCACAATCACAGGATGGTTGGACACAGCATTGCCTCCAGTTATATGGGTTCAGCTCCAGTATTTTCAGAGGCTGAAGTTGCAGAGGAACTTGCCCATTTAAAGCTGAATAAGGCGATGGGTCCAGATGGGATCCATCCCAGGGTTCTTAAAGAACTCAGATCTGTGATTGCTGCCCCTCTGACAGATCTGTATAACCAATCCCTGCTAACAGGAGATGTCCCCGATGATTGGAGAACAGCCAATGTTATACCAATCCACAAGAAGGGGAATAGAGAAGAGCCCAGTAACTACAGGCCAGTGAGCCTGACATCTGTAGTAGTGAAAATGATGGAAACTCTTCTAAAAAAGAAGATAATGGATCACCTAAGAATCAACAATTTGATGGATCCAAACCAGCATGGCTTTACTGAGGGCCGATCATGTCAGACTAATCTCATTGATTTCTTTGATTATGCCACAAAAGTGCTGGATGAAGGTGGTGCTGTGGATATCGCCTATCTGGACTTCAGCAAAGCTTTTGATACAGTTCCCCATAAAGAGCTGATAGAGAAGTTGGAGAAAATTGGACTAAATCCCTGGATAGTTCAGTGGATTTGTGGTTGGCTGAAGGAGAGATATCAGAGGGTTGTTGTTAATGGTGTATATTCTGAGCAGAGACTGGTTACAAGTGGTGTGCCACAAGGGTCTGTTCTGGATCCTATTCTTTTTAATATGTTTGTAAGTGACATAGGAGAAGGGTTGATAGGTAAAGTTTGTCTGTTTGCTGACGACACAAAAGTGTGCAATAGGGTGGATATTCCTGGAGGTGTCAGTAATATGGAAAATGATTTAGCTTTGCTAGATACGTGGTCCAAACAGTGGAAATTGAAGTTCAACGTTTCCAAATGTAAAATAATGCACTTGGGGAGGAGGAATCCTCTATCCGAGTATCACATCGGCAGTACTGTGTTGGAAAAGACTTCAGAAGAGAAGGATTTAGGGGTAATGATTTCTGAAAGCCTTAAAATGAGTCACCAGTGCAACCAGGCGGTGGGGAAAGCAAATCGTATGCTGGGGTGTATAGCTAGAGGTATAACCAGTAGGAAGAGGGAGATTGTGATCCCGCTGTATAGAGCTCTGGTGAGGCCACATCTGGAATACTGTGTCCAGTTCTGGAGACCTCACCTAAAAAAGGACATTGATAAAATAGAACGGGTCCAAAGACGAGCTACAAAAATGGTGGAGGGTGTGAGGCATAAACCATATCAGGAAAGACTTAAGGATTTGAATCTGTATAGTCTGGAGGAAAGACGGGAAAGGGGGGACATGATTGAAACCTTTAAGTATGTTAAGGGACTAAATAAGGTTCAAGAGGGGAGTGTTTTTAGTAAAAAACTGAGCTCAAGAACAAGAGGACACAGTGAGAGGTTAGTTGGGGGAAAGATCAGAAGCAATGTAAGAAAATATTATTTTACTGAAAGAGTAGTAGATACCTGGAACAAACTTCCAGCAGAGGTGGTTGGTAAATCTACAATAACAGAATTTAAACACGCCTGGGATAGACATATATCTATCCTAAGATAATAAGGAAGAAAATACTAAAAGGGCGGACTAGATGGACCCAGTGGTCTTTTTCTGCCGACAATCTTCTATGTTTCTATGTTTCTATGTTACGCGGGCTGTCTCCTCCTTCCCCACGGACTGGGAAGGCATCGGGAATCAAATACGGAAGGTTCGACAAGGTTCGAGTTCGATTGAACCTAAGATTTCCACATGTTCGATCATCCCTACCCACTGTCTGCCGTGTTTTATAAATAACCAGACTTCACCTTTAAATATTTGCGCTACTGTACTGACACACAAAGAGCTTACAGCACCCTAAGTAGTGGTGTCATTCAGATTATGTTCAAATAAACAGTGCCACAGAGTCCGTAACAGAAGTACTTCTACACTTATGAACCTGCACTTTAAATCTTTACTATAAAAGTCGTCTTTTTTTTTTCTCCCGATGAATCTCCCTCTCCTCCCGCTCCGCTGATGTTTCCGGTAGGAGACCTTTTAAATATTGTGTCAGGTTGGAGACACTTTATAAAAGACATTAGCGGATAATCATTCCGCCCGTAAAGGACTCGCACACCTTTCATTCTGCTCTTTTTCAATAAAGTGATTTTATATATATTCAGAATAATTCATTGGGGTCGTAATAGTATATAACCAGCTTTATTCTTTTATCTGCGTTATCAGTATTAACTTCCTCATTGGAGACTGAGCAATAACTCAGAGAGGATTGTGCTGTCTGATCGTATTGCAGAGTGGGGAGATAAGGACTGTATTAATGTTCCGCTGCACTTAGGCAGCCAAAAAAGTCAGCAGGAGATTGGAGCTAAAAACGTCTTTTTACCGCTGGTGGAAGGAACCGTTACCAAACTTTTACTACACGGATGAAGCTGCCATCTATTCATTATCTTTATGTGATGCTAATATTGGCGGTGGCATCCATTCACATTAGCCTCATTGCTTAGGAGCTTACACTCACTTTGTCAGCAAGAGCAGTGGTCGCCTACAAGACATGGAACATTTGTCCGTTACTGGAGAAAATCCAAAAACATACAAAGTCAATGTAGAAGCTGCCATGGTTAAACAAAAATTTTAGGAAAATTCTGCAGTTAAAAAGATTATCCAGCTGATTTTTTTTCCCGAATCAACTGGTGTCAGAAAGTTATATAGAGTTGTCATTTACTTTTATTTAAAAAAAACTCAAGTCTTTCAGTACTTATCAGCTGCTGTATGTTCTGCAGGAAGTGGTGGATTATTTCCAGTCTGGCACAGTGCTCTCTGCTGCCACCTTTGTCCATGTCAGGAACTGTCCGGAGCAGCAGCAAATCTCTATAGAAAGCGACATGGAGAGAAAGGAGCTGCTGCACCTTACCCCTATGGCTGACATTAATGCCTCTTGGCTACATTTAAAAACCAACACCAGGATGTTGGTATATAATTTGCCTTATGTACCACATGCCGGTCTCCTGGTTCACATGAGTCCCTACACTAACTCCACACTGTGCCAACCCCGCAAAGCGTGCACAAGCAGGAAAAGGGGCCATAGAATGGCCCTGCAACCCCAACGTCACAGAACCAAACTCCAAAGGACCCCCCAAAACCCAGCAGGCACCACCGGCGGAGAAAGCTGCCGCCAAGCAACACAAGTATGAATATGGTCTTACTACTCACCATTGCTCCTGCAGGTAGAATGAGAAGGATAGGAGGTACTTGCCATGTGTGCACAGGTGCCTCCTGCTGATTGGGGTCACATGGGTCTTACAAGGAGGAGAATCCCCATAGAAAACTTCTGCTCTGGACAGTTCCTGACATGGACAGAGGTGGCAGCAGAGAGCACTTGTAAGACTGGAAAGAATCCACCACTTCCTACAGGACATACAGCAGCTAATAAGTACTGGAAGACCTAAAAATGTTTTTTAAATAGAAGTAAATTACAAATCTATATAACATTCTGAAGCCAGTTGATTTGAAAGAAAAAGATTTTCGCTGGAGTACCCCTTTAAGCAGTACACCATTTTATTACTATTTTAGGTATATTATGGACAGGACATTCTATTTCAGGAGTGAAGGTTCGGCTCACTCATCTCACAAGATACAGACCCCTTCAAGGCTTCTCGCCTCCCACTCGGCCGGGGGATCTCTCATAAGTTGACTTTTACACGTAAGGTCGCTCAGCCTCTAATGTTCTCAGTTGTTACCGTGACCAAAAACACTTCAATAAACTTTTCAACTTTTTTTTTCAGTCTTTTTGAAACCTAAACAAACGCCATCAATAAATATATATATTTTTAAAGGGACTAAAATATGTAACGGGTTAGACAAGAGCAATGTGCTGTTTCTGGCATTTAATCAAACAATGGAATCCCATCCAGTTTCCTGACACCAAAGATAAATGATGTAATAATCCCGAGGAGTTCCTTTATCTCGCTGGAACTTTGCATACTTGACTTGTTTTCCATATTTTGTGACTTTAAATGGTGGGAAAATGATATTAAAATGCTTGTAGCGCTTCCACTAAAGCAGCATCCTTTTTGTTTTATTGTATTTAATATAAAAGCAGCAATTATTTGATTTCAAAGCTATGAAAATATGTACCTTGTGAGAAAACAAGCAATTTAAGCTTTAATTGGTGTCATTTTTCACCGAACTGGCAAGGTTTTTACATCTTTGGCATGTCGTTTTCTATAGAGCTGCGCCACCGACTTCGATGGACGCCTTACAAATATGTGTTTATTGTAGGTGTGTACGGACAACGTCTGGGTGCATTAGATAAAGTTACTGCTTACAGGCTCTTACTCCTCTCGTTATTTTTTTTTTTTTTTAGTTTCATTTCATCAAATAAAGGTGTTACCGTAACACCGCACATATATTTAAAGTGTACCTGTCATTTTAAATTTCAAAATTTAAACCAAAAGTAGATGTGATATAAAGCACGTTTGCAATTTATATTCATTATTTATTATTATGATTTTTTTTCTTTTTTTTTGTTATCATGGAAAACACAACACTTCCTGTTTTTTGACTCATTTTTTCTCACACAGTCAGAAAACAGGAAGTCCTGTGTATCCCAGGCCATCTGGGCGATCACAGAGAGAAAGCAGTCATGTGACTGATGGACACATTGGGCCGTGACTCTCTTTACTGGCCTGAGTTCCTGTGTTAAGGCTATGTTCACACAACGTATGTTTTTGTAAAAGTACACATAGTATATGCTCCGGCCAGGATCCCTCGCGGTGCCGCAAAGAACTGACATGTCGGTTTTCTTAATGAATAGCGGCCGTAGAAAACCATGTCAGTCCACACTATGAAGCGAGCAGCTCCGGCCACAAGCTTCATAGTGTGCAGCAGGGAGTTCTGATGCAGACGCGCGCGGATGTGCCCGCATCAGAACTCTGTGGCGTGAAAGATCATCCGTCCGGTACTGCTGTACCAGCCGGGATTATTTTTTCAGAGACCGGCTGCTCCGTGACCTGGCCGGGTCACAGAACTGCCAGTCTCTTACGCCATGTGAACATGGTCTTAGACTGTTTTTTTCAACCAGCACAAGTCAGAAAATCTGCCTTCAGAAGACTGGACCTGGATTTCTGGTAAGTCCAGCTTTGTTTTACAGCATAATAACAACAAAAAATTATGAATGTCCATTGCTTTGTATCACATCTACCATTGATTTAGAGTTTGACAGTTATAACGACACTTTAAAGGGGATGATCTCTTTTCATATTGAAAACGTCAAGGTCGGCTTTTTTACCCTTCTAGGAAGCGGTGGCTACTATGGGAGACGTTCAGGTGCAACATGTCACTATGTCTAATGGCTTTCCACTTTGGCCATCTATTTTGTACGTATGCTCTAATGGTCCTTTTATACGGCCTGATGTGGGGTCGTGTACGGATGCAAATCAGCAAAATCAGTGGTCATTTGCGGTCTCTTTACAAGGCACAATAAATAGCGTTATTGTTTGTGCGGCCATTACCATTCACTGTTATCGGCCGCACATCTCCTGTTTATAATGAGATGTAGGGCCGATAACTATAGATTTTACTGCCACTGATTAACAGCCAATATGCAGGCATTTTCCCGCTCGTCATATGATTACTGGCTTTCTTACATGGCCCGACTATCAGCTGAACGAGTGTTTCTAGATATGCTTGTTGCCGATAATCGGCCCAGGGAAAGTGTCACTGTTGTTTCAAAAAACTTTTGGCACGTCAAAAGTTTTGATCGGTCTGGGTCTGAGTGTTCACATCCTTATCGATCGGGAGAACAAGTGTGGAGAAGAGGTATTGCAGCCTATGGAGCCCAATTCTTTTTTCGAACTTGGGAAGAGCGGGGAGAAGACACAAAGAACTTTTCTAGAGCGGGGAGAAGACACGCTGCAGCCTATGGAGCCCAGGGAGAGGACGTGCTTCAGCACATCTTCTCCCTGCCCATTTTCCCAATCGGTATGGATCTGAACACTTAGACCCGGACCGATCAAAACATTTGCTGTGTCTCTGACAAAAACAGAAAGTGCAACAGCAACCTACAGGTGCAAGTGCTTATCATACATACTCCCCCTGTTATGCACGCAATAAAAACCTGCTCTACGACATGTCAAAAGTTTTTTGTAACCACAGGTATACTTTAAGGATTGAAAAAAATGTAAGAATGCTGAATACATACTACACCCCGGCTACTAATAGTACAGTGATCCACAGAGAATCAATGGGGGACAATAGAGAGGGACAATAGAGAAGCTACCGGTTCTTGGGAAAAAGCCTTGGTTCCTATTTAAAGACTCATGTAGTATCTAATATTGGTGCCCTATTGTGAAAGTTATTGTGAGCAGTAACACCGACTGAAAAAAGGCAAAAAAAAAAAGAGGGGGGGCATTGGTCACATGACATTTATCATTGATTTGTTAGATTTAAGGTACAACTTCTGGGAGACATCATCTAATTTACATTGAAAAACCCACCATGAGATGAGGGTAATGGCTAAATTGATCATTTACTGTCTTGACCTAAATTTGTAAGCCCGGAGTTCACAGAAACGTTTTCACTCAAGCCATTTAAACTTACTTGTTATTTAAAGAAAAAAAAAAACTTTAGACATGGTACGTCACATGGTACGTAACATCCATTTTCCGAGGACTCCCTAGGGCTGTAGCCAACTTCTTCAGCCACGGTAATCAAATGTCGAACGATGGGACTTGAGCATTGATTTAGGCTCATCTCTATATGAAACATAGCTAGCTTCTCACCAGTGGCGCCCTCTACTGCTTCATCCCTCCTTCACTGCAGCTCTGTATACTCAGACTGGCTGCTGTATATAGGCACAAGCCCAGCACCAGGACTTCACAGCTAATTAAATTACCTGCGAGAAACAAAAGACTCTCTGGTAACTGCCCCAAATGTACTGCCCCATTCTGCCTCTGTAAAGGGTAAGTCCAGAGTTCTACCCTAAATCCATTGTAAAGAATACACCTGCCCTTTTTATTTCTCCAGAGACATCAAACACCCAGTCTTGTGTATGATGCCAATCTAACGTTATTGGGTTAACAAAAAAAAAAAAAAACACAATGTCATCGGCTCCTGTAGTTTATGACGTTACCTTCCAAAGTATTTCTTGCTGATATATGAGTGTGAACGGAGACTTGGATTTTACTTATTTCATCATTTTCTGCATATAAATGCTGATATGATACATCGTGCGCGTTACTCATGTTTCCCTCACAATAGACGAATAATCTGCAACTTCCTTTGAATAATACGAGCCATAGATTTTATACCAGGGAATTTACTGCCGCAACAATTCCTGCGTGTCTCACTTTATCATAGAGTTGATCATTGCCATCCATTCATATCATCATCCCCCAACTACATGGAAAGAAAACTTTTAGAGATATACGTAATGACCGACCAGTGATGGTCAATGATCATTCCTATCTATCTATCTATCTATCTATCTATCTATCTATCTATCTATCTATCTAGAAACAGGAGGAAGCCGCACATCCAAAGGTTCATGGAGCAGGTGCTGTACAGAGTCAGTCCCCTGGCTCGGGGATCCCCAAAAGTATGTAAAAATGTTCCGTGCTGCGGAACATTTTTACATATCTATCTATCTATCTATCTATCTATCTATCTATCTATCTATCTATCTCCTATCTATCTATCTATCTATCTCTCTATATCCTATCTATCTATCTATCTATCTATCTATCTATCTATCTATCTATCTATCTCCTATCTATCTATCTATCTATCTATCTATCTATCTATCTCCTATCTATCTATCTATCTATCTCCTATCTATCTATTATCTATCTATTTATTACCTATCTACAGTATCTATCTATTTATCTTCTATCTATCTATCTATCTATCTATCTATCTATCTATCTATCTATCTCCTATCTATTATCTATCTATCTATCTATCTCCTATCTATCTATCTATCTATCTATCTATCTATCTATCTATCTTCTATCTATCTATCTATCTATCTATCTATCTATCTATCTATCTGCTATCTATCTATCTATCTATCTATCTATCTATCTATCTATCTATCTATCTATTATCTGTATCTGTCATGTTAGATTCTGTTCATAACACATATATTATTAGCCTGACGTCCCTAACCATCATGTTCCATAGTCACTTAGGATGAACCAAGACACATGTCCATCAAGCTCAGGCTTTCTCATATCCATTATACATCATCCAATGCTGCATTATTTATAACCCTCAGTGCCATTTATCATTATACAAGCGTCTCGCCCTTCTTAAAAGCTGACATGGCATCTGCCATTACCGCCTCTTCGGTTAGGACATGCCATACCTTGACTACTCCCTTTCTGATTTCTAACATGATATCCCTCCATATACAGATCTCGGAAAGAATAGTTCCAGCATCAGATCTTTGTTTGGCCTTAGGCTGGGTTCACACTACATTTTTTCTTTCCTTTTTATTTAATCAGGGTTTTTTTTGTTGTTGTTTTTTTTTTTTGCAAAAGAAAAAAAAAAAAAGATAGGAAAAAAAAACAGATTGCAAAACCTAGTGTGAACCCAGCGTTATAGGTAAATAAGATCACCTGTAAGACTAAACTTTATTTCCATTTTAATATACTCTAAATAAATTTTTTTGCTTTTGTAGCAACTGCTTGACATTGAGTATTGCTGCTCACTTGCTACCAGAATGCCCAGGTCCTTCTCTTGTCTTCGTATTGCCAGCGGTCAGGTCTGGAGAACGCTGCCAAACCAAACAGTTCAGCCTCCCCGCTTAACACTAAGCCTTACCATACTAAGCCTAGCCTTAGTTGGGGTAAGAATTATAAAAGGGAAGATTTATCAAACATGCTGTAAAGTAAAACTGGCTCAGTTGCCCCTAGCAACCAATCAGATTCCACCTTTCATTCCTCACAGACTCTTTGGAAAATGAAAGGTGGAATCTGATTGGTTACCGGGGGCAACTGAGCCAGTTTTACTTTACACCATGTTTGATAAACCTCCCCCGTATGTCTTCTTAATCAAATTATTCAGTAACTAAAATAAATTTGCTTGTCTCTGTGTATGAATATTAATATTCACCTGTCTTCTAAGGCTCCTCATCTATTAAACTCCCAATCTGTAGGGCGCTAAATGGTACTAATGCCCCCTTGTTCTCCTATACAGTAAGTAGGTAGACATACCATAGATAGGAGATAGATCTTCATGATTCATTTAATATACCTGTATCACTTTTTGCAACTGCCCTAACACTTTATAGTAGAGTCGGCCAAATCCGCCACTGGAGGGCCGAAAACCTCCCTACTATTCACCAGAAATGATGCTGCTGGCCATAGGGGTCAGGAGTGTTGGATTTTTGCTACCCGACTCTTTTGTTCTCAGAGGGTTAAGCTGGTGCCAGAGCTGTCTGTCTGCTCCTTACCCCTCCCCTTCCCATAAGGAACATGTTAACTATAGGCCATGTATTATGGGGGCCGATGTTCATTTTTATTTTGACTTCTGCATGGATTTTGTGTTGATTTGTTATGCCGTGGGTGGCTCATCTACTTCCCTGCTATAGTGAATCAAGTGGATCTACCCTCATAGTACTTTTTATGCAGTAGAAAAGCCTTTGGTCACCAGGGCCTATGGGGGTCCAGAACATTGATTTTGCATTAGGGTCATTAAGTTTCAAGTTAGGGTACTATCACACGGAACGGTTATCGGCCGAATCGCCCTATCCGGCCCATTATCGCTCTGTGTAATAAACACAACGATCAGCCGATGACAACGGTCATCGGCTGCTCGTTGATATAGGTTTAGACCTATAATTGTCGGGCACCGACCGCGCACCGCTACGTGTAATAGCAGTGCACGGCCGGCAGCTGACCATTTGCAAAGTGCATACATTACCTATCCATGCTCCAGGGCACCTGCTGCGCTCTGCTTCTCCCCGAGTCCCGCGTGCTACAGCTTCACAGCGGCCTGTCTGAGCTGACAGGCCACTCAGCCAATCACTGTCCGGGACCGCCGCGGCCAGTAATTATCTAAGCGGCCTGTCAGCTAAGACAGGCCGCTCTGAAGCTGCAGCGTGCGGGACCCGGGGAGAATCGGACCCTAAAGAGGAGCCCTGGACCATGGATAGATAATGTATGCAGTTTAAGCAAGGACTGCAAGGACGTCGATAACGATGTCCATGCAGCCCTTGTTAAACTATTATCGGGCCGTGTAATAGGCCCAGTAAACGAGCGCCGATCTAGCAGATCGGCACTCGTTTACAGTTATTATCGGGCCCCCATCTGGCCATTTTATAGAATCCTTACACCCCTTTAAACTTGCGGTATAACCACAATCTATATGTGTAGCTCCCCCGACCTATATAACCGTGATGCAAACAACTATATAACAGCTCCAGTATCTCGGCCTAAACCATGCACTCAATTATTGCTGCCTAGAATCCGTCCTAAACGGCTTGATCCCTGTAACACTGGGTACAATTACTCCATGTAATGAACACACTTTCACTTTTTAACCCCCGAGGGGTAATTATTGGGTTACAAGTGGAGCTCTCCCTGCAGGGTGTTATTGTTGATATTGCCAGTGACATATTAAGGCCGGGCTAAAGAAATGAGGATTGTGATGTGTAATGTGATTATGGGGGTAAATTGTGGCTGCCAGCAACCCAAC
This sequence comes from Dendropsophus ebraccatus, assembly GCF_027789765.1. Classification (NCBI taxonomy): domain Eukaryota; kingdom Metazoa; phylum Chordata; class Amphibia; order Anura; family Hylidae; genus Dendropsophus; species Dendropsophus ebraccatus. Next base: position 18,923,343 of record NC_091462.1, on the reverse strand, counting down.
ATTCTTACAATCTCGTATTAATTCATTTATTATTATAATAAGAGGAATAATTGAAAAGCGAGCACCATTTACAGTAGAATTTTCTCCTGGACTCGGACTGTTTTTTGTTTCCCCAGAGATCGGCTTTAAGGGAATAAGTGTAAGCGGGGGGGACGGCGGCTCCTCTGTTTCTAGAACTTCATAGCAATCTGTTTTTATTTTGTATTCAGGTTTTAACTTGGATTACCCCTTTAAAAAAAATGGCTGTTTTAGGCAAAAAGAATTATTGTTATTTTTGATGAAAAAACATCAATGTAGATTGTTTATTTGACGAGATATAGGCATCCACATTTCTTATTATTTTATAGTACTGAAACCTTTAAGGGATAGTCTGACGGAAAAAAAATCTCTTAAATCAACTGGTGTCAGAGTGTTATATAGATTTGTTATATAGCTTTTTAAAAATCTTAATTTCTCTTGTACTTATCAGCTGCTTTATGTCCTGCAGGAAGTGGTGTATTCTTTCCAGTCTAACACAGTGCTCTCCGCTGCCACCTCTGTCCATGTCAGGAACTGCCCAGAGCAGCAGCAAATCCCCGTAGAAAACCTCTCCTGCTCTGGACAGTTCCTGACATGGACAGAGGTGGCAGCAGAGAGCACTGTGTCAGACTGGAAAGAATACACTTCCTGCAATTACCGCAGGACATACAGAATAAGTATGGGAAAGCTAGGATTTATGGGGCCCCATAGCAAAAAACTGTATAAACCGCCCACCCCCACCCCTCCCCTATGCACAAAGTAATATATATATATATATATATATATATATATATATATAGGCTTGGTGACGTGGCCAAAAACTAAAATCTCTTTTGACCAGAGGCAGAAGCAGCTACAAAAGTGACTGGCAGAGCAGAGAGACAATGGCTGCTTGCTCTGTCATTCCACTGTATTTAACTATAAGGGCCCATTAAGAGCCCTCATAGTTAAATACATAGGTGCAGGTGCAGACTACCTTCTGCTTTACCCCTTATGTACTACACTTACATACTGCAACACAAAAAAGAGTTAAAAAGGAAGTCAATGAGATCTCTGCTTTACTGCTAGTGCACAGATAACCCCTGACCTTTGCAGGAGCTCTGAAGAACAGAGGTCAGGGGTTATCAGAGGAGTGAAGCAAAGATCTCCTTGTCCTCTGCATATTAAACCTTTTTATGTTGCAGCATGTAAGTGAACACTGGATCACTTACACACTACAGTACATAAGAGGTTAAGCAGAAGGACACAGGAGACTCTTATATTCCCTGTGCCCCCCTCCTGCATGGGCCCCATAGCAGCTGCCTACCCTGCCTCTATGGTAGCTATGCCACTGCATTTACAAATCTGTATAACTTTCTGACACCAGTTGATTTGAAAACTTTTTTTTTCTTTCATACAGTAGGTTTCCCAGTAAGGTTACAGAGATGGCAGACCCTGGGTCTCTATCAGGCCGCAGGAAGCCCATCAACATAATTTTGGTGCACCTTTCCCGCTTTCAGCACCCTAATGCACACGTACAATGGACTTACATATTTGCACAATCATATAACTTGTTGCCGTGTTCCGTAATTTACTCCTTGATGTTTCTACTCCACAGAATATATGATCTGTTACTGTGCGGGGATAGTGTCTCATATATTTGTAGGAGTGTATGCACATAATTTTAAGTGTAGCCATTTGTTAGTCCTTAATGGTTATCTGGATTCACCATAGAGCTTAAATGCAGAAGGTTTATGCTCATGTATGCTTCTTCTATCATTGCTATTTACTACTATGGATTGTCTCCAATAGTTCTGCAGTCCTTACTCTCATCATATGGTGGCTCTTACTTTTGTCATGTCACCTGCCATCACCACTATAGCGACTACAGGATTCAGCGCATAGCACTCCCATCCATAAACTGGCAGGAGACGGAGGGTGCAAACAGCCCCCAGCAGCCAATCACAGCTTTTCTTTCATTTTACCAGCTGAAAGCCGAGCTGTGATTGGTTGCTGTGGGTGTTTGCACCAGTCTACATTTTACACCCTTTGATAAGTCTTTATGGGCATATTACAGGGTCCAGAACCCACCAGTTTCCCTCCCCCCAACTTCCATAACCACTCCACTGCCTCCAACCCAGAGGACCCCCACTGCCATAACAGAAAAAGGAGAGGGAGGGTGGGTGGAAGATACTCACAAAGGGTCTGTCCACCCCTGGTGCCCCCTGATTTAGGATCTCACATTACCTACCAACACTCCACCCCCTCCTACACCAATAACCACTTTAACCTAACCCCCACAGCCCCCCACCTATTGGCCTGTCAATTCCCTATTGTGAATGACTCCCCCCCCCCACGATACGTCCTAGTCAATCCCCACTCTACCAGTGCCAGGAGTAGAGATGGAAGCCCTTGCATAGAGTAACTATCATAGAGACTATCTATCATATAGTTGGAGTTCCCAAAGCTGCCATGTAGAAACCTGTTTGAAGTATCAGGGCCCAGAGACAATATGCAGACCTAGTCAGCACATAAAACCCAGGTTCCTAAATAGTAGTTAGGGCACTTCAAGTACCTGACAAAGTAGTTATATTTAATGCCAGACACAGCTTAGACATGTGTTCCTATATTATAGCTGGCCTTTTTTTACATTTATTTGGAAATGCCGAACTTGCTGCCAACTCTTCCCGTAATTCATCCTGAAATAATTCTGTGTAACCCTTTCCCTCACTACATCCTCTCTGTCATATGTTTCTGAAAAGCAATCTATCTATCTATCTATCTATCTATCTATCTCCTATCTATCTATCTATCTATCTATCTATCTATCTATCTATCTCCTATCTATCTATCTATCTATCTATCTATCTATCTCCTATCTATCTATCTATCTATCTATCTATCTATCTATCTATCTCCTATCTATCTATCTATCTATCTATCTATCTATCTATCTATCTATCTATCTCCTATCTATCTATCTATCTCCTATCTATCTATCTATCTCCTATCTATCTATCTATCTATCTATCTATCTTTCTATCTATCTATCTATCTATCTTTCTATCTATCTATCTATCTATCTCCTATCATTCTATCTATCTATCTATCTATCTATCTATCTATCTATCTATCTCCTATCTATCTATCTATCTATCTATCTATCTATCTATGGTGTATACTTTACACTACTACTCAGCCAGTGATGTTGATGTTGTTTGTCGTGACGCCAGCACTGTCAAAGTACACAGCTATGATGTTGGCCCCGTTTATGTCCCAAAATGGTTGGTAACCTCCAAGTTTGTTGCGGGTCTCTTGGGCACTTGTCACAGCAACCTGGAGTGGTAGTAGACCCAACCGGGATGTTGGTAGCGCTACCCACAGCGGTAAATAACCCATGGTAGACAGTGGTATGTGTGTGGGTGCAGGTGCAAATAGAGGAGGCAGAGTCTTGTGCGTTTAGTATATAAAAATAGAACACTTTACTGGATAACGTTGCAGGTAAACAGTACACTCAATAAAGGTAGTGCAGTTCATGATAAACGTAGCTGCTGACAATAGAGTAAGAACCAGTGCTTGTAGAAGTAAGTGCTTTTGTAGAGAAGGAAGAGAAGAGGAGCTGCCAGAGGAGCCCTGCCCAATGTAGACTCTGTACTCCACCGGAACTGAAGTGTAAATAAGTAGTAATTGATACTCGTAATCATGTTTAGACTAAGTCTGACCGCCTTCTACCCTCTAGTTGCTAAGAACCCATCCTAGGTGGGTAACACAAGCCCCAGTTGTCAGTTAGTTAGGTGTAGCAGACTTCCAAAGTTACCCGGGTGTCTTGCGCTTCACAGTAGGTTACATAAACCTTTACTTTTGGTAGCTTTGTCCTACTGGGGTGAGCTCTTCTCGTGTCAGGCGTCTGCCCTGCACGTTTTTGACACGTTCTCGGCGTGGGCTAGGGTGATCCTAGGTGGCTTCTCTCCCCTACTTGGAGCTTAGCACTGCATAACGGTAGTAACTGCTTGCATAAAAAAAAGTCTGTGGGAGAGCTGGCTTCTCACACATCTGTTCACAGTGGAAGACTAGACTGAACTCCCCTGTCTCTGGCCGGAGCTAGGCCCTGGCTTGACTTCTGCAGGAACTGTCTCGTTGTGTGTCTCTCTCACTGAAAACTAAACCTCCACTGAATTGCTTCCTCCACCAACTCCTCCTACAGGGGCCATATCTAAAAACCCTCATGTGAATGCTGGAGATGAGTGTGTGTAAGATTTTTAATTTACCAATTTGTAATTTACTTCTATTAAAAAATCTCCAGTCGTCCAGTACTTATCAGCTGCAGTATGTCCTGCAGGAAGTGGTGTATTCTTTCCAGTCTGACACAGAGCTCTCTGCTGCCACCTCTGTCCATTTTGTGAACTGTTCAGAGCAGCAGTAAATCCCCATAGAAAACCTCTCCTGCTCTTGCCAGTTCCTGACATGGACAGAGGTGGCAGCAGAGAGCACTGTGTCAGACTGGAAAGAATACACCACTTGCTGCAGGACATGCAGCAGCTGATAAGTACTGGAAGACTGGGGATTTTTAATAGAAGTAAATTACAAATTAGTATAACTTTCTGACTTTCCAGTTGATTTAAAAGAAAAATAAATTCACAGGAGTTCCCCTTTAAGCGTATGTGATAAACCACCGAAGGCATGTGATTTCTGTTGAGGAAAGAGATTGCTGTCACAAATGACGTTTCAACAAAGGATGTTTTCCGAATTGCTTTCAAGGTGTGATTAAACTGTTAAAGCCCCTATACACAATAGTGAAAGTAGGTAGAGCCTGCCAATTTCATTGGGATCAGCTGACTATGTAATGTATGTTTGGAGGCCTCCTTAGTCCCCTACAGATGATATAAGCGGAGAGAAGGACTGTGTATGTACCCCTCTTCTCTCCATTCCGAGCACATGGATGCCAAGCCAAACCATTCATGTAAATGGAAGGATCAGGATACAGCTCATCCATGAGAATAAGGACCATAATGGTCAATATGGCCGTGTATTTAAAAGGATTGTTTATTGATGATAATTCCTTCAGGCGCTGTTAAAAAACCAATTTACTTCTGTCTATTGTGTATGACCACCTTCAGTCTAGACTGGGTCATTCAGCAATTGCAGCCAGCTTCCCCCAGGCCTGAGGGTTGCAGACTTTGATGTTTACTGGTGCTGACATTAGGGAGGTCAGAAGGGTCTAGGGACAGTCCATGACGTAGGAATAGGATGAAGAACAGATAGAATAAGATCTCTGTGGAACCACTGGAAGTCTCCCAACCAAGTGTTTATTGAACCAACCAGGAAAGACAAAGTAAGTGAACCCTTTGGCATTAAATGGATTTCTCAATCGCAGAGACGAAAAGGTACAGGTTGTTAAATACAATAGTTTACTTAATTTATTTTCTCCCTGCCCTGTGGGTGTTTAACCAATGTGCTTAATAAAACACATAAACAGCACGAGTGTTTGTGTGTTGTTAGTTTAGTTAGATTGTGTTTGTTCATGTGATTTAGAGAACGGACAGATCACATTTTTGTGTAATTAATCCAGGTAACTCGAAATAGACCTGCATGATGGATGTTTACTTAATAGATACCTACAAAAGGTTCACCTACCTGCAGTGTGAATATTAACTCACAGGGTACCTCCAAAGGGTGCAACTACCTGATCTGTGGATGTTTACCTAATGGGTACCTCCAAAGGGTTTAACTACCTGCATTATTGATGTTTACTTTATGGGTACCTCCAAAGGTTTCAGCTACCGTTAAGGTGGCCATACCCCTTCAATAACTGAGAGCCGAACGATCGGCTGTCAGTTATCTCTCCCATCTGGCCCTCATCCTCCCCATACACAGGAATATTTGGCTTGGCCAAATGTTCCAGTATTCTCTATGGGGAGATTTAAGCTGCAGCCAGAAAGCTCTGGCTGCGACTTCTCTCTCCCAGAACAAAGGTGTTGGGCAGTGATTTTCCACCATACCCAACCCCTATTTTCACTGGCATCATCTACTGATGGATGCACCCTATAGCGAAAATGGGTAAAGCATCTACAGTATATGGGGACCTTTACTGTGGATGTTTACTCACACAATGGGTACAGTCACATAGTATCATGTTTATCTATAATTGTGACTTCAATAACAATGAGACCACATTTTATTGCAAACACTGCCTTTTTTTTTCTCTCAACCATATGTCTATGAACTTTTCTCACAGATCCCTTACAGCGGCCCATTCCAAGATAAATGATTCTCGTGTCGCAAGCAGACAAAAAAAACAGCCGAGAAAACTTGGTCTATGGTCAGTAAAAAGATAAAGGTGAAAGAAATAACATTATTTAGACTGTGGGAATAGGCACCTTCCCCACTCTAAGTTTCCTCATTATTCTTCCTATGCGCTAAAAAAACGGATAACAACTTTAACGCTGGACTCTTTCCATGCTTGGGCAAAGGTTCAGGTGAATTTTTTGATCCAGGCTAAACAGAAGAACATAGCCAAGAGCATGTAAGAACTATTGAGAAATATCCCCTCCTGAATCCAACTTGGCACTTGTAGAGGTTGACCCATAACAGCTCGGCGCTGAAAAGCAACATTTACTTTTAAAAATAGCCATCTGTGCTGCAAGGAAGCATAATTGTTGTTAGTAGCGTCCCCCCCCCCCCCCCCCCGACAAACCTTTACAATAGACATAGGCTCGAGTATCTTTACCGCTCTCTTCCAACAATTCATATCACATCGGCTTCAGTAGAACCTTTCCTCTAGGTCCCAGAGCTCAGATGTTAAATTATTTATTTAGCTCACTTTTATTTTCATATTACTTTTTTTTTTTTTTTTTTGCAATGTTAATTCTCTCGCCCGGTTTATTTTATTTTTTTATTATAATTCTTTATTACGCTACACCTTATTGTGCCTGACAAAGGAAAAGGGTTATTTTAATTTTAGGTGGTGTTTAACAGCATGCGGCGTGCAGCACACAAACTAATAAAATAAAACAGAAAAAAAAAAAAATACAAAGCCTATCTTGGTAAAGCGCTTGCAGAGCACAGCGGTAGCAATAAGATCTCAGACGAAGGAGTTTGATTTGTTCCATTTAATATAAACCCCAAAGCCCCTGGTTAGTAAGAAAGCAAGAGAAAAAAATATATATATTTGGAAGGCACCTTGGTATATTTGTCCGATAATTTCTAAGAACTAGTTCGGATGGAATTAACTTTCGGGAGAAGTTAAGGAGTTTTTGTTATAGTTCATCATCCACATCCAAGTTCTAGCACCTTTATAGTTGGGGTCAAAATAAAAGGAAAGGACTGGTTATTTGGGCAAGCATGCTCTCCCCATTGAAGTCTATAGGGGGTGAGGAAAACAGCCAAATGAGCATGCTCAGCTGTTTTTTTTTTATCTTAAAGTGTACCTGTTGCTTTAAAAATTTTTTTTTAAAAACCTGCATTAGATCAATGCTTCAGGTTGCAAGGTGGTTTTAGTGTCTTCCCTTCTATTCTTGAGCCCCTGAGAGCCCCCTTAGTGGTGCACGGCTATTTCTCATTATCTCCATTTCATAGGTCAGGATCAGAGCTGTTTGCCAGTAGTGCACACACAGGGCTTCCTTCCCCTAACTTCTGTGGCCAATCACAGAAAACACTCCTGCCGTGACATAGTGCTAATGAAAGTGCACTGGACTGAACAGTTTCTTACTATTGCATTGTGTGTACACTGGGAGGAGCAGGTGCGGTCTTGGCATTTCTGGGGCCCTAAGCAAAGTCATGTCCCCCCCCCCCCAGTAGTCCTCTTATAACCCTCCTACCACCATACAGAGATTATATATTGCCTCAAAACTGCTCTGAACAAAACAGGAAGATATTACCAATGATACCATTACATAATACTGCCACACCATCACCCCTATCACAACAGACCTTATAACAGAGTGCAGTTACATCCAGTGACTTACAGGAGGCATCTTCTCTGATCAGCGTCTTTTACTTCTTTTTCTTTCTCTCTCCATCCAGCCTGGGCCACCTTGAAGTCTTCTCCCAGCTGTAAATCTTCTCTCCAGAATCTGTCAGAGAAACATTTTAAGCTCCAACACATTCAGTAGTTAGGTCCCCTGTACCCCTATATAGTAGTTACACCCCTCTGTGCCCCTATATAGTAGTTACACCGCTCAGTGCCCCCACAGATTTAAGGTGTCCCTGTGCCCCACTTAATAATTAGGCATCTTCTGTGCCCCAGTATAGTAGTAAGGTATATAGGCACCTCTGTGCAGTCCCAATGTAATATAGACCGCTGTGTGCTGTCCTTAGTAGTATATACTCCTTGTGCGCTGCCGCCAGTAGTATATACCGCTTGTGTGCTGCCCCAAGTATTATATACTCCTTGTGTGCTGTCCCCAGTAGTATATAGACTCCTGTGTGCTCCCCCAGTTATATATATAGACCCCTGTGTGCTGCCCCAGTAGTATATACCCCTTCTGTGCTGCCCCCAGTAGTATATAGACCCCCTGTGTGCTCCCCCAGTTATAAATAGACCCCCTGTGTGCTCCCCCAGTTATATATAGACCCCCTGTGTGCTCCCCCAGTTATATATAGACCCCCTGTGTGCTCCCGCAGTTATATATAGACCCCCTGTGTGCTCCCCAAGTTATATATAGACCCCCTGTGTGCTCCCCCAGTTATATATAGACCCCCCGTGTGCTGTCCCCAGTTATTTATAGACCCCCTGTGTGCTCCCCCAGTTATATATAGACCCCCTGTGTTCTCCCCAGTATACTATATAGACCCCCTGCGTGCTCTCCCATTCTTATATACCCCCTGTGCGCTGCCCCCAATTATATATACCCCCTGTGTACCCCCCCAGTTGTATATACCCCCTGTGTGCTCCCCCACTAGTATATAGCCCCCCTGTGTGCTCCTCCACTTGTATATAGCCCCCTATGTGCTCCCCCATTTATATAGCCCCCCCGTGTGTTCCCCCCTTTAAACAGACCCTGTGTGCTTCCCCCCATTTATATAGACCCCCTGTGCTGTCTTATAAGTATATAGACCCCCTTTGCGCTTCCCCCCACCCCGTTTATATAGACCCCCTGTGTGCTCCCCCAGTTATATATAGACCCCTGTGTGCTGCCCGAGTTATATATAGCCCCCGTGTGCTCCCCCCGTTTATACAGACCCCCTGTGTGCTCCACCCCATTTATATAGACCCCCTGTGCTGTCCCATAAGTATATAGACACCCAGTGTGCTTCCCCCCACCCCGTTTATATAGACCTCCTGTGCTCTCCCATTGGTATACAGACCCCCTGTGCGCTTCCCCCCTGTTTATATATACCCCCTGTGCGCTCCCCCCCCTCCGTTTATATAGCCTCCCTGTGCGCTCCTCCCCCCCCCCCCCCCCCCCGTTTATATAGACCCCCGCTGTGTGCACCCATATAGTGTATAACACACAAAAAAACAAACACACATACTCACCTGGGTCCGGACGTCTCCTCTTCTCTTCACTCTTGTGGCCGCAGGAAGTGTTTTCCCTGCGTTCAAGAGAGGCCTCGAGCACCGGCACCAGGGACACAGAGAGGCCTCTTGTGACGGCAGGGAAAACACTTCCTGCGGCCACAAGAGTGACAGACAGGGAGGGAGTCAATGGCTCTCACCCTGTCAGTGCCGCAGCTGCCTGTAACTATGTGCGCTCTTTATGAGTGCACATAGTTACAGTTAAGATCGCAGCAGCGGGACAGCGGTCTTGGGCACCAGAGCGGGGCCCCCCTGGATGTCGTGGGATGCTTGGTGCCCAAGACCGCTACTGGGGAGGAGTATATACGGTAAGCCCTTGCACCTGTGGGTTGCTGTTGCACCTTCTGGGTTGTTTTTTTTTTTTGTCTGTGTGACCCCCGCTGTGTGCACCCCCTCCCATGTAGTGTATAACACAAAAAAAAAAAAAAAAACACACATACTCACCTGGGTCCGGGCGTCTTCTTTTCACTCTTGTGGCCGCATAAAGTGTTTTCCCTGAGGTCACAAGAGGCCGCTCTCCCATTGTCATGGCACCGACGCTCCAGTGACGCCTCGAGCGCCGGCACCAGGGACACACAGCGGCCTCTTGTGATGGCAGGAAAAACACTTCCTGGGGATGAGTATATACGGTAAGCCCTTGCACCTGTGGGTTGCTGTTGCACCTTCTGTTTTTTTTTTTTTTTTTGTCTGTACTTAAGCCACAAGCAGCGTGCAACCTGCAGTGTGAACAGAGTTATAGATGTGCTGCCAATTTTTTTTTCTGTTGAATGTATATAAAAAGAGATCGTTTGGCTCCTATCTGCCCAGTTGTAGGCTTATTCAGCCCATAAGAGGCCATTGCTAGTGTAAAAATGCTAGAGTAGGGACCATATCTCTGAGGACGCCTTAACCTGGCGACATGGTACACTCTGTTTGATCAAATAGTTTGCTAAGATCCTCACTTTTTAATATCTACAGAGCAGGTGTTCATCATGTGTACACTGAGAGGAGTATATACGGTAAGCCCTTGCACCTGTGGGTTGCTGTTGCACCTTCTGTTTGTTTTTTCTTACTATTGCATAGTACACTACTATAGATTTCATGTGAGGGCAGAAGAGGTTACTGATGCAATGGAGTTACAAGCCTCTATATAAAAAAACACACAGCATCATACAAAGGATGAGCTACACTATGCACTAAGATGCTGCTGAGAAGCTAATGGTGGTAGCGGTGGGATTACACTGCAGCACTATGCACACCTTGCAGTACATACACAGGCATTTGTACAAATGATGGCTACTACTACAGATGGTGTGTGGGGGAGAAGGAGTTACCGATGCACTGGGTTTACAGGGTGCTATCTGAGCAGAAAAGAAAAAAAAACAGCACTGATATGCTTAGAAACTCAAGGAGAGGGGATAACACTGTAGCACTGTGGGCAGATAGGGCTAGATACCTTGGTATTTGCAAAAATGACAGCTTCCCTGAGCCTTATGGAACGTGAGAGTTGAGAGAGAAGCCTTGGTTTAACTTTGAGGAACAGTGTGCAACAGGCAAACTGGCTCAGCTTACAGAACCACAAACACAGCCCAGGCTTTCTAAGGCTCCCTTCTTCTTTCCTGTACACAGCACATGCTAAGCTCCATTTCATTACTGTGTTTTTTCTTGTTGTGTCTGTTACTAGAGACAGATTTTCCCTAAGAGTCGGTGGTCAGAATCATTTTCGAAAAATTAAAAACTTAGTGGCCAGTATGGGGCTGAGGATTCCTCCCACTGGTGGCGTACCGGCCCGCCTCCAGTGCTTCAGCCCGGGCTGGTGCTCGGTAACAGACCTGGGCCTCAGTTTAAAAAAAGGACTGCGTCACCATCTTCCCCGCACCAGCGCTGGTCTGTTACCAAGCACCAGCCCGGGCTGAAGCACTGGGCCCTCTATGACACGGCTCCATTGATTCTAATGGAGTCACATCACAGAGGGAAGGGGGTTTTATCACACTGGGGGTGGGCCGCCCACCTCCAGTGCTTCAGCCCGGGCTGGTGCTCGGTAACAGACCTGGGTAACAGTTAAAAAAAGGACTGCGGCACCATCTTCCCTGCACAAGTGCTGGTCTGTTACCAAGTACCAGCCTGAGCAAAAGCACTGGAGGCGCCGATCCGCCCCTCAGTCAGAGGAAACCCCCACCCCTCTATGACACAGCTCTAATCTTTAGCCACATCACAGTGGGGAGGGGATTTCATAACACTGGGGGTGGGCAGGCCCGCCTCCAGTGCTTCAGCCCGGGCTGGTGCTCGGCAATAGACTGGCGCTATGCATGGGAATCGGGTCACGGTTCAAAAAAGGACCCCGTTCCGGGGCTGTTTTATTCATGTGCAACACTTAAAGCGGAAGTACCTGATGATAAGTTTGCTTTAACTATTAAATTGAGAGAAGTTGTTTAAAATAAAAGGCACTATTTACCTAGACTTTTATTGGGGATATGGACATAGCTCAACCTCTATAGACTTAAAATGAGATTGCAGCAAAGTTGTCGGGCCCCATTTGGGACATCATCCTATAATATCCTATTATAATTATCAGAATGGTCAGAATTGATATATATATATATATAATCTGTCCAAAATATTCTTCAGCGATTGGCAACCTAAAAAATACACTCTTTTAACAGGCACTGTATGATCCCTCCATATAGATAAATCAGAGTTTAATGGAGCGCAGAGCTTGTTGACTGGTTCCAGTTGGTAATGCAGCATTGGACACTAATTTGGACTCTAATCAATAATCAATAAGCAAGGGTGAATGTTTCACTAGTTATTCAGTGTAAGTATGAACTCTACCATCATGGGTGTATATAGTATATAAAGAAATAATGTTTAAAAGACCTGAGTTCATGAGTGTCTTTCTATATGTTCAATGCAGCTATTGTCTTGCCTTGGTATAGAACACAGGGACATAATGGTCATGAATGACTGGACACAAGGGTTAGGAGTCTGACCTTAGCTTCTCGCCTGTCACAGTCGTAAAAACTCTGCATTACAAATTTTACAAGTGGTAAAGTCAACCTTAAAAGTTAAAGAGGTGCAGCTTCCCAGGATATACGACAGAATCTGAGGTTGTATCTGACAGATTTCATATGCCACTTGACCTGACACATTCCCTCTGCAATCTGGGGTTTACCACTGTAGCAGAGCTGAGAAGGTAGTTTGACAGGCTGCATTCGTATCATGTCTATGTCGTCCTAAATCAGGAATGGGGGAACCTTTAGCCCTCAAGCTGTTGCAAAACTACATTTTTCATCATGCCTGGACAGCCAAAGCGAAAAAGGGATGCCGGTGGACCCATTGACTATGGGTACTATTACACGGAAGGATAATCGGCCGAATCAGCCCTATCTGGCCGATTATCGTTCCGTGTAATAAAGACAACGATCAGCCGATCTGACCTATGATATAGGTTCTGACCTACGTGTAATAGTGGTGCGCGGCCGACGCTGACGATATGCAAAGAGGAATACATACCTATCAAGGTTGCAGGGCTCCTCTTCCTCTGTGCTTCTCACCGGGTCCCACGCACTCCAGCTTCACAGAGGCCTGTCTCAGCTGACAGGCCGATTGGCCAATCACAGGCTGGGACCGCTGCCACCAGTGATAGGCTGAGTGGCCTGTCAGCTGACAGGCGCTGTGAAGCTGGAGCGCGTGGGACCCGGGGAGAAGCACAGAGGAAGAGGAGCCCTGCAACCTGGATAGGTATGTATACAGTTTTAAGGCATTTCGTACGCCGCCGTACATGTGCGACTGAAACTACGAGCGCGGGAAAAATCGACATGCGGCCGGAATGCGTACGAACCGCGAACATACGCCCGTAGTACAGTTATGCTTCCCTAGCTTGTTTCGAAGCGATCTGAGGCAGGTCATTTACTTGGAAATCTTCGCCCAGCCCAATAAAACTCACAGAACCTTTTGGATCGAAAAATCAAGTTCAATTTGGCTGAAATAAGTACTTTGTACGGGACCGCATGGAAATCCACGGCCGTGAGTTGGAACATTTCCGTCCTCAAACAATGGTCTTGTTCATTTTTCACTGCGTCGTATACGATCCGTCCGTAAGTTCATACGTAGTGTGCACTGTGCGGCCGTATATCGTATACTTTCAAGCGAACGCATCAACCTCAAAACTACGTGCGTATATTCGCGGTTCGCACTACGGCCGGAATAATACGCAGTGTAAACATAGCCTCAGGCCCCGTGACCCCGGCCTTACCGTGATGGAACGGCCGGTCTCTGGCTGGATCATCTCGGCCGGTACTTAAGTACTTAAGTACCGGCCGGGTGATATTTCCGGCCGCGGAGCTCTGATGCAGGCGCATCAGAGCTCCCCATAGCCCACAGTGAAGCAAGCGGCCAGTGAAGCAAGCGGCCGGCATATGATGTGTGTACGCTCCGGCCGGGATCCAATTGACAATAAGACTATGTTCCACACCGCAAAACTACGGCCGTAGTTCTGCGGCGAGAACTACGGCTGTAGTTTTACGTTCTGTGAACATAGCCTAAACAAAGACTGCAAGGACATCGGTAATGATGTCCCTGCAGCTCTTGTTAAACGATTATCGGCCTGTGTAATAGGCCCAGTAAACGAGCACCGATCTAGCAGATCGACGCAAGTTTAGAGGTATTATCTGGCCCGTGTAATACCACCCTATATCCTTTTCAAAGTGGACTGCACATAGTCCTTATCAGACTATTAAAATCAATGGGTCTATTGGAAACTCATCTCGAGCACGCCGACATACTATTTTGACAGGTTACCAACATATACCACAACGTGTGGCTGAAAACATGATGTGAATGCTGGATAAACTTTTTTAAAGCTCAAGTCTCCCATTGATTTCAATGAGGTTTATTACTCAAGTAGATCCCCACCTTTTCTATACACTTTCTTATCCAGAACACATTCACTATGGTTCTTTGTCTTTGTCTTCAATAAACACATTATATACAATTTTAAAATTTTTTTTAACCCTATGATAATCCTGCTGAAAGACACAGAACAAAACCTGACACATGCAACATGCACACCAACATTTGTGGCTGCTACCTCCACTATATGGGGTGGACTCCTATGGTTCTGTACCTTGGCTGCAGAGACATTGTAAGGGAACGTCTCTGTTCATTGCCGGCTGTGTCATCTCTGATACCGTTCTTCCCTTTTAAGATGTGCAGCCACATTCCAGGCATATTTAAATATGTAACAAGCTACTGTGGCTTTCAGGCAAACACGTGAATTTGCATTGTTTTATATTCATCATAAATATTTCACTTAATTACTGTGGTACCTTGTACTGAACGACCAAACAACATTACACATTTAATAGCCGGCTCCCTGATGATTTCTGCAAAGTTCTGTACAGATTGGCGGCTGCGGCTTTAGGATTCTACTTGTCTCTTTGTAAGGGAAATGCACAGATATACGGGGCCGCACGTCCAGGTGTGGGTGCGGGATGATCAATAGGGCATAATGTAAAATACACACAAAAATATGCACATACATATGTAGTACACATGTATATGCATGCAGCTGAATACATATATGGGGCGGACATACCGTATGCGTGACCTGTGTAGATGCACATGAGGTCTGCCGGAAGGGGAAGGGGGGAGTACCGTCATAATAATAATAATTTTTCCAACTCTAGATTACAATACCAGGGAGGAACTCGATTGCAGTTCCTTTACAACGCATGATGAATTGACCAATGGTGGCTCTATCATTCGTACTGCCATTAACATTCATTGCAATTGGGCCCACATCTCCTGCTTACACAGAGCGGTGTGCGGCCGATAACAATAGATTTCATTTCCAGTTTAAGGCTATGTTCACACTGCGTATATGTCCGGCCGCATATTTTCGCGGCCGGACATATACGCGTTAAACTCCGCCCGGAGATTCACGCTACTTGCGGCCGGCTACGTACGGACCGCGAACTTACGCCCGAAGTCTACTTACGCTTCCCGAGCGCCCTACGTAGCGATCTGACAGCAGTCTTTTACTTGGAAATCTTCGCCTAGCCCCAGACACCCCACAGAACCTTTTGGATCGGCACAAAAAGCTACAAAAATGAAGAAATCCCCACTACGTACGGGACCGCATGTAACGCTAAGGGCGTAAGTTACGGCATCTTCGTCCGCAAACAATGGTCTGGTTCATTTTTTACACCGCCGCGTACGATCCGGGCGTAAGTTCGTACGTAGTGTGAACTGTGCAGCCGTACTTCGTATACTTTCCATTATACGCGAACTACGTAAGTCTCCGGCCGCTTATTCACGGAACGTGCTACGGCCGGAAACTTACCTAGTGTGAACATAGCCTCTTTAGGGTGTAAACCCACACACCGTATAAGCAGCGTATTTACTGCCGCGATACGCAGCAAATACGCAGCAAATACGCAACAAATACGCAGCAGATTAGATCTAAATAACTGAACACAGCATCAAATCTAAACCATCAAATCTGCTGCGTATTTGTTGCGTATCTGCTGCATATACGGCGTGTGGGTTTGTTCCCTAAAGATCCAACCAGCTGATGGGCAGGCGTTTTCCAGCTTATCGGCTGGTTGCTTGCCACTTTTACATAGGCCCATTATTGACCAAATGAGCGTTTCTAGGAACGTTCGTTGATGGGCCTTAAAGGGGAACGCCGGATACAAAATACATTGAAAGTTATACAGATGTCTCTATATAATGTAATGTTATGTCTGTGCAGTTCTGCTGCACTGGTAGTTGATTGACTGGCCTCCCTGTAATCTTCTTTGTCTCCTGCTCCCTCTGCTGACCCCAATCCCCCAAGGAGAGAGAGGGATCATGTGACCACTGTCTCATGTTTAGTCTGTTTGCTGAGCACAGACTGAAGATGCAGACAAGAGAGGGTCATGGCATATGCAGGTAGTCGAGGAGGGGGGCGGTGCATGTGCAGGAGGAGGAGGGGTTATGGGGATTGGAGAAACAGGACGGGAGGAATTGCAGCTAGTGGGAGATTGTGCCAGCAGGTGCCGCGTGCATGCCAATACGCTGTCTCTGTCCAGGGGAAGGGTGCGGAGGGTCTAAGCAGCGGCTGATGCTCTGTGTGGGTGTTATGCTCGTGAGCTGTCAGTGGGGTACTGCTGTGGAAAGTGCCATGGAGGCTAGCCACATGTCTTGCCAAGGCTGTGCCCCATAGTAGCTGCGTGGTCTGCCTCCATGATAGCTACGCCACTACCCCTAAGATGACACATGAACAGGGATTGTATTCATCTGGCTATTGTAAGCCCAGCTGACTGAGATTAGGCCACCTCTACAGTGATGTCTTTGGATACAAAATTCTCCTTTTGTGGCATCTAGATGAATTCTCCCTTTAAACATCCTTCTAAATAGTTTAAACTTTATTGCGATATTTGCACGGGTGATTTACAGGTTTAGTGATCTGTAGACAGGCTTAATCATGGAGGAAATATGCACGTATTTTTTATGATTTTAAACATAAAGATGAAATAATACATGGCGCTGATTCCTCTTTATGCACAAGCTATGTCATTTTAATTTACTAAAATATAAATTATACCGACTTTGGATGGAAATCATAAAACTGCCAAGTGTAAGACGGACCAATCCCGGCACCTGTAACACCAGCGGATATTTACCCAGGATGCACTGTCACATAAATGCAGGTCTGAGATTTAACTGTTTATAAATCAGATGCTTAACAGCGCGTGTCACGGTTGGTTCATTTGGATATTGTACAGGGATTTATCTCCAGGTGGTAATGATGAGTGTGATACATAAACTTCAAAAAGTACTGACAGATCTAAAAAGACGGCCTCGGCGGGATCCATGAGCTGAGACCTCACCACCACCTATATAGCTTTATAGTAGATGGGAAATAGGCGTCTCCTTATTAGAAGGGGATGAAGCTTGGAAGAAATTTGGTCTTGCAGTTGGTCTCAATATTATAGTGAACTATACACAGGGTCAGCTACAGGTTTTTGCAGGCCCTCATTACTGACTGACTGACTCATATACTGACAGACTGACACTGGCTGACTGACTGACACTGACTGACACAGAGACTGACTGACACCGGCCGACTGACTGACACTTACTGACTGACTGACACTGACACACTCAGACACTGACACACAGCATTTACAGTTCAGTCTTCTCCCTCTTCCTCTCCGTCGGCCAGCTCTCCACACTGTAAGGTTGAGGGCCTTCAGGTCATGTGATCAGGCCCTTCACCCTTTCCTCTATGTGCCAGTCCTGCTCTATTTCATGTGTGTTATGATGTTCAGGCCGCTCACCCTGCACCATAGTGAGTGAGGAGGGTAAATATTAGAACACATTAGAACAGGCAATGTGGGCCCCAGCACTTGCCCGGGTAAGCCCTGTGCTGACGCCGGCCCTGACTATACAAACTGACATATCAGTGTTTAATATGGATTGTAAGAAACCTTAGGATGCCACCAACAGAGTTCCCCGAAATAAAAATGGGTAATGGTGAAGGAATATAGTTGGTGCCAGCTGTATAGCAGCACCTGTCAGATCTCCATTCCAATGCTTATCGTCATCGTCTGACCGCATCTCCGCATGAAAATCCAACCTACATATATAGTAGAGGATCCACTGATCCAGAAGGTCCGATTGTGACAAGCAGGCAATTTAAATCCAACATGTCCAGTCTTTCTCTCCTCCAACTTCATCGGTTATGGGAAGGACAGGAGGTCCTCATACACATTGGGTGGTTGGCCAGTGCCTGTCAACATGGTGGGTTCAGCCAACACTAGTAGGATGTATGGGGGCATTTAGTCAGCAGAGTTCTAAGGGTGCCATTTAACCTTTGACTTTGCCATAAAACTGAATTGTTCATCATCAGCTCTCCCAATAAGATAAGTATGGGCAGAAATATCACATGGAAGCTTCACCTGTACGCCAGAGATCTGCATGTGATATTATAACTCTTTGCACATTTCACAGTCTATTTGCAGATAATATGATTAGATCTCAGTAAAAGAATCTCTTTCAGACATGACATTGGCTTCTGCTATCTGAGTAATAAGCAGGAGAACGCATGCTTTAGATTAAAACAAACTTGCCGGTCATTGACCCAGCTGTAGCCCAGATTACAGAAAGATATCGGCAATAGGTGATCAGCAATATCCCTGTCTATAGGCCCATGAGCCTATAGGATGATAGCATGTGTGCAAACTGATGTTTCTGGGTTGGGTTTAACAATAATGTTCTGCAATGTTGGGACGCATGCTACCTTTTTTTAGGGCAATGGATGAGCTCATCTATTGGCGGGCCCATCTGGCCGATAATTGCCCATGTAATGGGGCCCTTAATTTGGCCCTGGCCTTATAAAGAAAGTGTCATAAAGAAAGAAGAATGCAACTCACCAGAGTAGGCATTCATAGAAATCCGGCTTTATTTGGACATCAGGATAGCGGGGGACAAGAGAATCAGGTGACACTAAACTGCGGTTACCCGATTCCTTTCTCTCCCTCCATCCTGATGTCCAAATAAAGCTGGATTTCTATGAACTTCTAAGCTTGTAAGTGCCGTTCTTCTTTCTTTATGACACTTTGACATACCTAACACTATTCGGGACTGAGCACCACAATAGCTTATTGACGCATGATCTGAACCGGTGTGGTCTCTATGAAAGTCGGAACAGGGACAGTGCCATCTGCTATTTTTCTTCTATTGCTTCTTAGAAAGAAAGCAATTCCAACAATGATATAATGCCAGAACAATCGATAGTTGTTCAACTTGTCTACATAGTCATTGACCATCGGGCACTTTGAGGATCCATGTGCATTGAGCCTACATGGAGTCCTGGAAAGAAAAAGATGGACAGCGCTCCATGGCGAGGATCAACTAAACCAAGCTGAGGGAAGAAAGGTGTATGTATACCATCACCTGGTAGGGTTGTGCTAACAAGGGAGGCACAACTCTTGTAAGCACATGTATAGCAGACCGCAGCCACTCCCGATCTCCACCAGGGAATAACAGAAAAAAAACACCTCCAACCACCAAACATGAGTAACAGGCACAGGTCCGACTCAAGCCACCAAACGATGTATATCCAAAAAGAATGGTTCTTTATTGTGAAGACTGAGTCTTCACACTAAGGAACCATTCTTTTTGGATATACATCGCTTGCTGGCTTGAGTCGGACCTGCACTGTTACCTGTGTTTGGTGGTTGGAGGAGGTTTTCTTCTACATGGAGTCCTAACAGTATGTGTACTGCCATAAGGTGTCTTTATGGAGCAACTGTATTTTAAAGGTATTCTCACCGAGAAATATTACCTTCTTAGCATGGCATCCAATGGACCAGATTTCATATAAATCCCATATTCTTTATGCTTCCATATCAAACCAGCATGTGCCCATTTACTTCTTTGGGTGCCAAATTAACAGCTCATTTTAACCGTCTTTGTGAGTTCTTAAAGTGACCCGGACTTTGTTTCCATCATTCTTGATATGTTGACAGTACATTTAATGATGGAATAACTTACTAATTTACACCATACATTGGTCACGGACCAGAACAATTTGTGGTCACGTGAGCCCCTCTATAGCCGAGAGCCAAAGACCGAGCCTCACACTACCATGCTTTAATCCAGCACATACGCTTTAACATATATATATATATATATATATATATATATATATATATACTCTGATATTCCTGTACGATATAAATCACATGTCTTCTGTCAATGATTGGGGTGTAGGTGACCCATAGAAGAAAGAGGTTGGGAATCTATAGATGAAAGGCTGCATATATTTATATCTGCGTATATATGTGTGTTTAGATATTCTCCTCCCTGCGTTGTAAATACTCCAAAAGAAGGAAAACATGAAAGAAAGTGAAAAAAAAGAAAGAAAAAGAAAGGAAGATCTACAAAAGGCATAGGAGAGTCTTAGGGAAGAAATAAGCCCCTGTACAGACAGCCTGACGCCAGATGGCTTCTTCTAATAAATATTCAACCTTAACTCTGTTCCCACGTAACTTTGTTGTACGAATGCCAGCACACCCACACAGAGCCGGCCCAGCGCAATGATTACAGACAGTACAAACAAAACCGTGCTATAGAGGAAGCAGGGAGACAAGGTCCAGCATGCAGCCCGAGCCCCAACCATGGGAGATTGCTAAGGAGAACCCGATAAGACGAAAAATAGCCAGGAAGACGTAATGACCTCAACTAGTCCCGATGATTGTCACTGCCGTATAGTTCACTAGCTTAGTTTGGTCAAATGTAGCAGAGTTAAATGTGTCAGATGTGAAGGTGCTGAGTTAGTCATGACAATAGTTACACCCGATCTACAGAGGTACGTAACGCAAAAAGATACAACCATGGGGTCATGCACATTGAGAGCCCATCCATTTAAATAGAGGAATGTACAATGCCATATTATTCTATATGTGATTTCTATACGGAACCGGCAATCTTGCAATGTATTCCCCTGGATGCCATATATACTGTAGGACCATATTTTCTCTTAAAACAGTGCCTCTAGAGGGCAATCAGGGCAGTACAAGGCACAATATGAATCCTGGTCTGTGCACTATATTGCAGAACAACATATACCAGTGGACATGAGGCCTACTTTTTAATGTTTCTGGACATGCTGTAACAAATGGGCATCTATTGAATTCAAGAGGCACGTACAGGGTTCCATAGCTCCTTATTTACTAAAATGGGTTATCTCAAGCTTAAAGTGTAGCTGTCCTGAATGGATGGTATGACCAGATGTGTGGACCGTCCCTCAAAAAAAAACAAAAAAAAACCATATGTTGGATAGAAAGATGTAGACTTTCTCGATATTCTACACTAGATATTTCTAAGAAGTTGAATATACCTTATTAATCCCATATTTCTTAAATGTGACTAATTATTTAACCTGTCAGAGAAAAAGGTATCAACCTACATGATAAATGGACTTCTCTGCAAAGTTGTGTTGATTCATCATGGTCTGTCCTATCCATCATCAGGTAGGTGAAACCCATATAAATCACCACAGTGGGAGCCACCTACACCTTGTAGGTCTGTCAGAACCTTCAGCAGGATATCTAGTTCAGGTTACCAGGTCAGAATCTACTTTGTAGACACCCACCCTAGGATATCAGCTTCAGTCTGCAGAGTGACTTAGAAATGTAGGTATCTTTTGTATGGAAAATTGTCTGCAATTTAAGCAACATCAGTCTTGGCTATTATGCCTTACTAACATATGTAGAGTAGTTTAAGGGGTATTCTCATCCCCAAATGTCATGCATGCTTAAGGGCACCAAGCTAATCAGTGGGGTTGTATCCACTGGGACCTTGACCAATCCTGAGAACGGGGTCAAAAATTGTCCTTGGAAAGACTAGCCTCAGCACTCGCAGGGGATGCAGAGGATAAAGGTAATTTCTTAACCTTCATTTTTGGGTCCATTTTTGGGATATTATCAGTTTATTTCATATGCCAATGAACTGTTTCGGTGCACTGGGGGTGGGACTACCGCCCTTAGTTCACTGGTTCGTTCCAACTGGCCCATCCCCGTAACCAGTATCAGCAGATCAGAGTGCAGTCCCAATTTTATTGGGAGGGAGGGGCGGGCCAGGGTGGATCAGCAAACTGGGGGTGATAGCCCCACCTCCAGTATATGGAAACACAATAACATATGAAATTAAATGCTAATATACCAAAAACGGTACTGAAGGTAAGGAACATATCAGCAGGCTAGATGCTTCTAAATAGCTTCTAAATATATATATATACATATATATATATATATATATATATATATATATATATATATATATACAGTCATTGAACTCTATACATTTTGGCAATACTTTTCCGGGAATTTGTGAAAACCAAGACATTATACGAAGAGTTGAAGGGAAAGAAAAAAACTTTCGTAAACCAATTGTCCTAAAACAATATGTACATTTACTGAGATTCCCCCAGTCATTTACAGAATTATTTATAAAACATTTAGTTGGAAAGTGTATCAGTGCTCTCAGCGATAGACTGGCGAATTGAATATGATAGATTCGTTCATTCATACCAACGAGTGCTTTTTTTTTATGAAGGTTTAATATTACACAAAACCATTAGCATATTTACAAATTAATCTTCCCCCAGGAAAGAAAAGATCAAAGATTTATAGAAGGAAAAAGCTTTATTACTTTTAAAGTGGAGAGAGAAAAAAAAATGAAATTTTCGGTTGAATGATAAATGCCTTTATTGCGACAACATGGGCCCAGTATATGATTGCACAATAATGCCTGTAATGAATACATTCCCGAGAAGAGGGCTGAAATTATTTGTGAATATATAAATCAATATATCACTTACGGATGGAGTTGTTAGCGCGGTGTCACAGCGACTGCTCTTTCGGCTTCATAATCATTTTTTATCGCAATTATCAAATTATTGGTTTCATTGTCTATGGAGAATCCGGAATGATGAATGTTCCCGGCATTGAATTGTACCTATAAAATATGTTACCAATTGAAAAGGGTTTCAATATTGTAAGAGTAAGAGTTTTCTCTTTTCAAAGTTCCCTTTTAAAGTGACACTCCAGGCAAAACTCATACAACATATCTAGTGCAGTGGGGGGTTGTCAGGAGCCGGCCGTCACGCTCGGCCCCCAGCATCAACGGAGCGTTCGGCCAGACTCCCACAAGTGTCAATGCCAAAGTGTACGGCAGAGTGTGCAGCTGGTTGCGAGGAGTGCGCCAACGCCATCTCTGCTGACTGTCTCGGGCAGTTGCTAGGGATGCGGTTGCATCACCGTTGTTGTTGCTGTGGCCAGGGCTTCACCCCCCCATTCCTTCCTCCGGCCGATCAATCGAGGTGTAATGTGTTTTCATTTACTGTCTGGCGGCCAGCACCGCCAGTCAGCTTTGCATAGAGGGCTGGGACTCCAGCCTCCATAAATATCCTCCCTTGGGTCCTTCCTTGCCTGCGATAGAGTTTAAGTACCTGAGAGTGAGTAAGCTAGTATTATCCTGGTTGAATTCCTGGTTTTCCTGATTCTGGTTTTTGACTTCCTCTTTGACTTACGACTTTGTACCACAGCAGCTGTCTGTTACTGTCTTTGCTTCCTGACCCGGATTTGTTGTGTTTGTCCGTCTTGTCCACACTTTGTGTTTACACCTGTTCAGGCTAGGGACTGTAACCCAGTTAACCGCTGCCACTTAGGGCAGTTGTGGCAAGCAGACAAGGACAGTGGGGCAGGTGTCATTGCTAGGTCTTCACCTGTCTTGTGTCCTTCAGCCCAAAACCTAAAAGCGGTGCATTACACATGGCCAAGCGTTTCCCTCTGAACTGGCAGGAAATAAAACTCAGTGTGTAAATTTTGCTTCAAGGGTTCTTATTAAAAGCTTGGGTCTAGAAATGTTCTCAGTTACCATCTGATCTAGGTATGATTCTATGGTCTGTATTATGAACGGATATGAGTAGAGATGAGGGCAACTCAAGCATGCTCCAGTCCGGTTTTTGATTACTTGGATGCAGCCCTAGGGAGTCCGGGAAAACATGGATACGGTATATGCTTTGATAGGTCATATGAACATCATAGAAGGGTGCCCGACTTGGGACATCACCTAAAGACAGTCCTAGCAACAAGAAGTGGCTTCACCTCTATTGGACAGAAGCCATCCATGTATTACATCCCAATTGGCCACCATACAATACAACATTTTCTCTGCCAGCTTGATCATTACTTGGGAAAACCAACTGCTAGAAGAGATAAGCACAACTCAAGCCTATGGCTGTATCCATGCAGTGGCGGGGGAGTGGAACAGGTAAGTATACATTACTGTCATGTCCCTTGCAGTCCTGGCGATATGATTAAGTATAATTTTTTCCCGCACATCCCCTTTAAGGACATGTGCAAACTTCATAAAACTCTCTTTAGAAATATGAGACTGCACTGTAGCATCATACTGAATGGCATATGTGGTGAAGTGTCATAGAACTCGTGGGTTTTTCCAGGAATTGGACCCCTATGGATCACAAATTGATGGAATATTATAAGAATATGACACATCATGGTGGATATGACATAAACCAGGAAGGGAAGATTGTCTAATTTTCTAATTTGATTCAGACCTTAGTGAGAACATTCCAAGAGATAGAATAATACATTATTAAGGACCAAATGGGTTATGCATCAAACACAATGGAACTTGGCATCTATAGTTTCCCGTATATACAATGTAGTAAACACCTATGTAGATTCCAGGCAGGCCCAGCTACATGATCACTTTCTGCAATGTATGCATTGCATTAGACCAATACTAATGGATAAATAACATACAGTTGGAGTGGCTTTAATGTGGAAGCCAAGATGACTTGATGGAAAAGAACAAAGGGAATTTTGTTTAAAACGTTGCCCACTTTACTTCCATCATGTCTTCCTGATACACCTTTGAGGTGCTGGTTGTAAAAAATAAGGAGTAATTGTGAGACCATAAACGGTTTCCTAATGGATGAGACATTTGAGACCAGATTGTAAAGCTGGACCTATGCCCAGATGTGAGATGCTGACAGTGAACCTCAAATGTGCTTCAAACGGATTTGGCTTCATTGTTTCACTGGTCGGCAGGAAGGCAACATTCTAAACCACCAGCTCATGCCAGCTACCTGACACTGAGACTCTCTACATGTTACTGTCTCATGTGCAGGATACTCAGAATATAGCAGAATAAGACAACACGTAACCGATAAGTAGTTCCTGCTCTGTTATATTCTGTCTGGCCTAGCTTCCCGATCCCTCTGCATGATCTTTAGTGGGCGTCCATCTGCCCCATGACATTTATAATGGGGTAGTCTTACTACGTAGAGTAGGGTGTCTCCTCTGTTCCTTCTAAGGGATGTATTAAAGAGACCGATATTTAGGAGCAAGTGAGCAGCGACTTGTCATATCGGCGCTCACTTGCTCATTGTTCCCCACTCCCTGTCTGTGCTATTGCAAGGGGAGGAGCGGGGGAAGGGGGGGATGCACAGGAAGCTGTGTGTGTATGCGGGGGGCTGCAAGGAGAATCTTTAGATTGGGTGGCCCATTGGAGAGAGTGGCGGTGTGCTGCCATTGCTCCTATTACATGGAGCGACAGCAAACACACTGTCGCCATTGTTATTGGGATTTTAGGTTATGTTTTAAAGGGTAGCTAAAGGGTACTATTACATGAAGCGATTTTTCAACAATCAACGATTAAAAATAAACGATCTCAAACGACTACTATTGCGAACGACCTGAAATCGTTCACCCTATTACACAGAACGATGATCGTTCTTGCGATCGTCTTGTTGTCGCTATTGCATTCGTCGCTATTGCGTTAGTCGCTATTGCATTCGCCGCTACTGTGAACGACCGAACGACGTCTTATTCTATGCGAACGATTTGCGAACGATCAACGGGAAAAATAGGTCCAAACTCTATCAAACGACTAACGATTTCTAGTTGGTCGTTTAATCATTGTGTGCTATTACACTAAACGATTATTGTTCAAATCCGAACGATCTAACAATTTTTCAAACGATAATTGTTCCATGTAATAAGGCCCTTACATTTGTCTAACCTGCTGATATATCCATATTGCACAGGAGACGCAGAGGAGGAAGGTATATCTCTTACCTTCCTTCTTGGCGCCGTTCCAATAGAATTAGTCGTTTGCTTCATGGACCGGTAAGACCATTAGGAGCACTGGGGCACCCGTTAGGAAAACTGGGGCACCCATTAGGAGCACTACCCACTCTCATAGCGCTCATACCCCCCCATCCGGCCCGCCCCTTTCTAATGATAATGAATGGAGTCAGTCAGGGGTGGTCTGGATTGGCACTATGAGGGCTGGCAGAGCTGCTAATGGGTGCCCCAGTGCTCCTAACAGTCTCACCGGACCATGGAGAACACGACTATGAAAACCACAGAAAAGTGAGGTTATAAAGACAGCTGAGTGATGTGCAGCATCAAGTAAATAAGAACAAATGTTGATTAAATGTATAACGTTGCCCAAAATAATAATGCAGCCTATGTTCGTTTTCGGTGTACTTTATATTGTGCAAATCATGCACAGGATTTCAGGGTTGGGACAGAAAATCACTGGGTTCTCTCGAGCAAAACAAACAATGGCCTATCCACTGGAGAGGTCACCAGACACTAATCATTAAGGTGCCAACACCTAGACCCCCCACCAATCAGCTGTTTGGTGCCCGCACTACACAGTGTACAGGGTCAGAAGCAGTTGGTTCCATTCACATGAAGCAGTGGCAATGTGTAACTGCAAGTTAACAGCAGCTGAACTACCAGACCCAGTAACTGCGCATGGTGCTGAGCAACTGACTTTGTGAAACTAGACCTTCCCTAAGATGTTAAGAAAAAGCTATAAAGCAACTGGGCACCGAGGTTTGAAGGGACTGTTCAACTCCATTTAGAGCTTATGATGGACTTATAGAGGAAGTTTTTTTTGGTTAGGATACCCCTGTGTTAGCCAAAGTGCAGAGCTGCTACAAAGATAGATGCTAATCTTGGGGGAGGACACTGTCCACCTATGCTTAAAGGAGAAGTCAGGCGAAAATTTTTATTAAAGTGTTGTATTGCCCCCCAAAAGTTATACAAATCCCCAATATACACTTATTACGGGAAATTCTTATAAAGTGTTTTTTTCTCTGCACTTACTACTGCATCAAGGCTTCACTTCCTGGATAACATGGTGATGTCACTTCCTGGATAACATGGTGATGTCACTTCCTGGATAACATGGTGATGTCATGACCCGACTTCGAGAGCTGTGCGGGCTGTGGCTGCTGAAGAGGATGATGGCAGAGGGACACTGAGGGACACAGGGCACTTGAGGGACACTGAGCGTCCCCCTGCCATCATCCTCTCCAGCAGCCACAGCCTGCACAGCTCTGGGAGTAGGGTCCTGACATCACCATTTTATCCAGGAAGTGACATCACCATGTTATCCAGGAAGTGACATCACCATGTTATCCAGGTCGTGACATCACCATGTTATCCAGGAAGTGACATCACCATGTTATCCAGGTTGTGACATCACCATGTTATCCAGGAAGTGACATCACCATGATATCCAGGAAGTGACATCACCATGTTATCCAGGAAGTGACATCACCATGTTATCCAGGAAGTGAAGCCTTGATGCAGTAGTAATTGCAGGGAAAAAGCACTTTATAAGCATTTGTATAACTTTTGGAGGGCAATACAATACTTTAACAAAAATTTTCGCAGGACATCTCCTTTAGGGCCTCTTGCACAAATCCGTATTTGGCTAGATAGTGGACAGCCCATGGATGACACTAAAAGGGCAACTCATATTTACAGACCATGGGCCTAAAGTCTATAGAGTCTGGACTTCAATCCAGACTGTAGAAGGTAAGGTCCTATATTTTTTTCACCATGTGCATTGGCTCATAACCTATAACTGTCCACAATTATGGATTTGCAAATTATAGCCATGTATGAGGGACCCTACAACGTAACTCAGGATTGTTTAGGCTTTTAGTATAACTCTGAATAGCAGAAGGTTATAACTAGAGATGAGCGAACCTCGAACACATTCAGGTTCATCCGAACCCTAACCGCCTTTGATTATCAGTGACTGAAGAAGTTGGGTGTAGCCCTAGGAAATCCTGTAAAACATAGATACAGTCTATAACCTATGGCTGTATCCATGTTTTCCAGGAAGCCTTAGGGCAGCATCCAGCTTCTCCAGCCACTGATAATCAAATGCAGAGAGTCTGGGTTTGGTTGAACTTGTAAAACACGGACACTGGAGAGAAAGGAATGGCTGCACATCCCATCTATGGCTGATACTAATGCCGCTTGGCCTATATTAAAAATCAACACCAGAGTGTCTGTATATGATTTGATCAAGCCATAATAGCCCCGTGTACCAACGTGCAGGTCCTCTGGTTCACACGGGTCCCTACGCTAACTCCACACCGTGTCGGTCAGTGACCGCCGCCCCCACAAAGAGTGCACATGCAGGGAAGGGGGGCCATGGAATTGCCCTGCAACCCCCATGTCACAGGACCAGACCCCAAAAGCCCCACCAGAACCCGGCCAGCACCACCGGCGGGGGAGGCTGCCCCCAAACGACACAAGCATGGATATGGTATTACACTTACCACTGCTGCGCTCACAGAGTGGGGAAGACATAAGGTCCGGACATGTGAGCACAGGCATATCCTGCTGATTTTGGTCATGTGGGTCTTATAAAGGAGTGCGAGCTTTTCAGAGAGGGAGAACTGTAAAACACGGAAACTGGAGAGAAAGGAACGGCTGCACATCCCATCTATGGCTGATACTAATGCCGCTAGGCCTATATAAAAATCAACACCAGAGTGTCTGTATATTTGATCAAGCCGTACCACCGTGTAGGTCCTCTGGTCCACACGGGTCCCTACGCTAACTCCACACCGTGTCGGTCAGTGACCGCCACCCCCGAAAAGCATGCACGTGCAGGGAAGGGGGGCCACGGAATGGCCCTGCAGCCCCCATGTCACAGGACCAGACCAGGCACTAGTATCAGCCACAGATGGGATGTGCAGCCGTTCCTTTCTCTCCAGTCTGTGTTTTACAGTTCTCCCTCTCTGAACAGCTCGCACTCCTTTATAACACCCACATGACCAAAATTATCAGGATATGCCTGTGCTCGCATGTTGGTACCTTACGTCTTCCCCACTCTGTGAGTGCAGCAGTGGTAAGTGTAATACCATATCTATACTTGTGTCGTTTGGGGGCAGCCTTCCCCGCCGGTAGTGCTGGCTGAGTTCTGGTGGGGCATTTTGGGTCTGGTCCTGTGACATGGGGGTTGCAGGGCCATTTCATAGCCCCCCTTCCCTGCACGTGCACGCTTTGCGGGGGTGACGGTCCCTGACCGACACGGTGTGGAGTTAGCGTAGGGACCCGTGTGAACCAGAGGACCTGCACGTTGGTACACGGGGCTATTATGGCTTGATCAAATCATATACAGACACTCTGGTGTTGATTTTTAATATAGGCCTAGCGGCATTAGTATCAGCCATAGATGGGATGTGCAGCCGTTCCTTTCTCTCCAGTTTCCGTGTTTGGTTGAACTTGAACGTGCTCGAGCTTCAACATATATTGAGAAATCTGCATTCCGGTTTTGGAAACAAAGCACAGCAATGGCATCCTATGGATAGCAAGCAACATTTCCCATTGACTTCAATAGAAAAACACGCTGATTTGGATGTGGAAATAGGCACAGATTCTGCATCCAAATCAGCACTGATTTTACCCCCGTGTACAAGCTCTCACTGTGTTTTCTTCTAAATCTCTAGTAAAACCCAATCGGAGGTCATGATATTATTAAATTCCTTCCTTGAAGATTTCTTCTTCGTCCGGCAGTCTGTACAGCGGAGGATGTAAACGCCGCTCGCAGTTATGTAGCAATAATATACATCTATCTAGACATTTTCTGAATCTGCATGAGGTAGATCCCATACGGATTAGGTTGCATACATTTTCCTTAGATTCTGCATCATTAATGGGATAAAGGAAGGCTTGGTAAATATCCTCTAGAGCATTGTAGGATTTCCACTTTGAATACATATACATTTCTTACAGAAAGCAAAGAGCGAATACATCACCCGTCCTCTGAGGATTGAGACAAAATATATGCAGCGCAGTAATAAGTCTGCCCACACCTGATACATATATTAAGCCTCCCCGGTCCATCACGCAGAAAGCTGTCTGTCACACTGGAGACGGGAAATGGCAATTTCTTAAAGGTAAAGTACGACAATTCATGTCATTGACTAAGCTGTTATTGCTGCACCGATTTCCAGCCAGAAAGTCACATGATTGCTTTACGGTGAATTTACATGAGATTTTTTTTATTTCATTTTTTTTTTAGGTTTTGCAGCATTTCTTTTTATATAAGAATTAATTTTTAAGATTCTTTAAGAATATTTTGTCATTTTGTATTTCACCATCTACATTAAAAATTAATTCTGAAATCTTGCCTTTTGCATGTTTTCATTCTCACCACTAGGCCTAAATCTCATCAAAGACTTCCTGTTCTGTCTGTGAAGATAAGGAGGAGACTGCTGGAAAGTGAGACAATTTGCTGGACTGTTCGAGTTTGGCACCGTTCTCTAAAAACCCAAACGCTGGGCATTTGGCTCTTGGCAGCTGGATGCTGCCTTATGGCTGCCAGGAAAACATGGATACAGCCTTTGACCTATGTCTGTCTAGATGTTTTCCAGGACTCTCTAGTTTGGCATCAAACTTCTCCAGATGGAGTCCAATGCCCAGTGTTTGGGTTCAGAAAACGGTGCCGAACCCGAACAGTTCGGCAAGTTCGCTCAACACTAGTGAATCTGTACAGCATTACATTGAAAGATGACACCAGTAGATACATAATTTAATAAATGAAGCTCGCAGCTCAGCCTCACCCTCCTTCGGAGTACGCTCAGTAATGTTTTTAATGAATCTCAATGAAACAGGTTCTGGCCACTGTTGTCTATTTCTATGGGATGTGCCGTAAAGCATATCACTAAGTACTGGTAAAAAACTCAGGCAAGATAATAATGTGCAAGAAATTGCCTGTTTCCGTATTTTTCTCTAATCGGTAAATATTAGAAAATCTAGGGGATCTATGCCCTGCCTCTATGAAGTGTCTAACTTCTGCAGCCGTGGGGGTATCACGGTTGGGTTTGGATAACACTGAACACAATTATTATGCTATCTTGGCATTGGGGGGGGGGGGGGGGGGAGGGAGCTTGGCTTGGATACAGTTGGGTACAGTCCTAGGAGACCTCAGAGCGTCATAGATAACTTTTCAGTGCAATTGGAATCCAAATCTGAATCAAAACTCGCGGCCAATAATATTTAATCAAAATTGGCTCATTTCTACCAATAACACTGTGATCTTTCATAGTTTAACCTCTGGACCCCCTGATTATTCTTACCCCTAAGGATCAGGGGGTTCTAAGCAGTCAGACCCCCACCAATGAGCAATGTGCACCACTTCCTGTGATAGGAGAATTTTATCTGTGATTCCTGACATATTTGATCTATACGATGGCTTCTCAACATTGACAAACTACAACTCCCAGCATGCCATGACAGCTTATGGTTATCAGGTATGCTGGGAGGTGTAGTGTCACATCGGTTGGTGAGCTAGAGGTTGAAGCTGCCTAAATACACATTGTATCCTTTCTTACATGTAACAAATAGCAGCAACGCTATCCAGAGAAACAAGTTGTTAAGGTCCGAGAGGAACTGATGTAATGAGACAATTGGCTGATGAATGGATCGGGAATGCCTGCAATTAGACTCGTACAAAACAAGTTACACGGCAGAAGGAAAATGGTTTAATGAAATTACATTTAATGGGAGCATACAGACATGTGAATGTTCATGTGAAGCCGGGGATCACAAGGGCTTTTGTTTAGAAGATAGTCGGCTGGCTGGGCTGATGGGGTAGGTCGCCAGTCAGTCTCCGGGCCAGAAAAACCTTGCTCCATTAAAAGTGCAACTCAAGAAAGTACAAGACTTAAATGACCAAAAAAAAATCTTATGTAACATCTTACTGGTTTGTTTTAGGTTAATCATACATGAAGCACTGTTAGGCACCTCCACGTGGCAGTACTGTAGTTTCTACCAGTATGTGTAAGATAAAAAATATAGATGTAAAAACTACAAAGAGAAAAGGATAATTAAAACATATGCACATCTACTATATTTTGGGCTATGTTCACACTACGTATTTGACCGGCCGTTCCGTGACTCCGGCCGGGTCACGGAACGGCCGGTCTCAGCCCGGATCATCACGGCCGGTACTTAAGATCGGATGATCTTTCCTCCGTGGAGGTCTGATGCGGGCGCATCAGCGCGCGCCCGCATCAAAGGTTCCCATAGCACAGAGTGAAGCAAGCGGCCGGAGCCGCTCGCTTCACTGTGTGAACTGACAGGTCCTTATGCGGCGGAAATCATTGAATTCTGTCCGCAAATAATTGACCTGTCAGTTGTTTGCGGCGCCGTATGGGAACCGGCCCGGAGCGCAGACAATGTGTGTATGCTCCGGCCGGGATCCCATAGCAAATAATGCTATGTTCCACGGCCGTAGATTTACGTAGTGTGAACATAGCCTTAGAGTGCAAAAAAAAGTTTAAAATTTAGTAAAAAATTCAGTAATAGAGATGAGCGAACCTTAACCTCCTCCCGCCGTTGCACAGTAAATTAACGTCACTGCAGCCTATGCCTGAGGCTGCAGCAATGTTAATTTACAATCGAGGATAACACAGACGCAGAAGCTGCTCCTGTGTCATCCGCAGCGGGTCCCGGCTATCAGTGATAGCCGAGGAGCCACCGCAACTCTCAGCACCGGAGCCGGGCTCCGGTGCTGAGAGCTGAGCCTATAGATACTGCGCTCAGCACGATCGCAGCATCTATAGGGCTCCAGACAGAGAATTCTCCCTCCACAGAGGGAGAATTCTCTGTTCGGTGTCCATTGGGGCTCTGTGAAGTGACGGCAGAGCCCGATGGTAGCTATGGAAACCGAAAGCCTCAGGCTTCCGGTTTCCTGGCTACGAAGGCCGGTAGGGGGAGGGAGGGAAGTCAGGGCATACGTCCGTGCACTCTGCCCCCTCCCCTCTCTCCCTGCTGCTGTCACAAGATTGTAACAGCAGCAGGGGACAGTGGAGAGGGGGCAGACATAGGGACATCAGCTTATGGGATGATTATTATCCCATAAGCTGAGGTACAAAAACGACCTGGGCAGTGACGCATCAATTACCCTAGGTCGTGAAAAGCTTAAGCACACTCGGGCTCATCCAGACCCGAACTCTTGGCATTTTAAATATGGCAGTTAAAGAAGTTGTATGCAGCCCTAGGGAGTCTGGGAAACATGAATACAACCTATGGCCTATAGCTGTATCCATGTTTACGAAGCAGCCTCAGCAGATCGGCGCTTGCTTACCCCGCAGGTCAGATTGTCTATGGAAGTTAATGGAGGATCCCATATGAGTTAATGGAGGATAAAATTATTAATAATGCTTACCTCTTCGGCCTTCTTCTGAGACAAGAGGTCAGAGCAGGAGTGGCCCACTTGTGTCCTGGCAGAGCAGGCAGGTCTGGAAGTAGTCAGAAGAGATGAACACTAGGGGGTAGTTGTAATGGGAGCTGGGGGTAGTTAAGTTTAATTGTTTTCCCTTTTTTTTTTTTTTACCAACCCCAGCATTACATGAATAATTTTTAACTCCAGAACACCCCTTTAACGTATTGTCGGCATCTTACCTCCCCCTTCCCCAATGAAAACATTTGCCATGTAGTGCATTTGTGTGTGTATATAGCACATATATGCAAGTGTTGGGCTGGCAGCTATCTAAGGCTTTCTCCACATCACACAGCATTAATACATTATTATAGTCGTAGACCCCCAATAACATAAAGGAGCTCTCCCATATGTTTTTGGGCTACTCAAAAAAAAAAGGTATATACATTTTTAGCATTGTGGCCAATGTCTGACAAAAAGTTAGGCGAACCTACCGTTAAGGTTGTCGCCCAAAGAAGACTATCCTTTTTCATGTGCCTTACTATGGACACCATGGAAGTATTCCTATTAGCACTAATAGAGAAACCTACAGAGAGCACCCACTCTCTGCTACACCCTGTTGTACAAGGTTGTCCATTCATTCGGGAATCCAACAAACATCTTAAGAACAGCATATATGTATCACAATCTTAACAAAATCCTAGCCCCTGTGTCCCGCAAGGGATTCATATGTAAATTCGATCAAATACATGGCATACATTTCTCCCATGTTTTATGCCGGCCCTCAGGAGTAAATCATGGTAAATTGTGCGCAAGAGGAAGCTTTGCTCCCCTGATGCCTTGTTGTACCGCTCTACCCCCCAATCTGGTTGCGCAACAGTCAAAAAATTTTGTGCAAATTTGAAACTTTTTGCATTCAACACCAAGATGTAGGGATAATAAATCCCTCCTAGATTTTTCTTACTTGGGAAATATAAAGCCAGCTACAGTTTCCTCTGGTGACTTTCAAATCGTGGACCCCCACCCCACCCCATCAATCATGAGAAAACGGGGAACATTCCACTGCAGTTTTCGGTACACTTTTTTGTGCCAAAGAGCCAGTGTGGAATCACAAGAAATGAGAACAATAACGAAGAACTAATATGTTAAATCCCCTCAAATCAAATACATTTCTTTAACATTGACCATAATTTTTTTTTTTTTAAAGTTCAGGAAGGGCTCGCTGTATTTAAGCTGAGAACCAAGTCATACGTGTACACGGCCCTTTTTCTACTCTCTCTTTCTCGTTTTCTTTATTTTCCTTTCTCCCTGTATATTTATTCATATTTATGTTCGCTAAATTTCTTGCAAGTAATTTGGAGAACATTATTTAGAGAGCGCACCAAGCCAACTAGATTACCTAGTTAGAACAACACATTCTCGGCTTTCTTACAAGATCTGTCAATAAAGTAAAAACCACAATAAAAAAAAAGGAGAAAAAAAAAAATCCCTTCTTTAAAAATACCTCTTCCCTAAAACACATGTGCTTAAAAGATTTCATTCTATCCCTAAAATACGATTATTACCGAATATTTAATTGAATAAAGGAAATTAAATTCAATTACTGCACGGGTATGACCTAAAAATAAGCTCGTAAAAAGTTTTGTAGGACCACCTATACTATTCTCTGGCTCGAAATGTTGAATGACTAAAAATATGAGAACCCCACTACTCCCACCCCTCCCCTTCTTCGAATGTATTGCTTCCAGGGAGCTGGTTTTAAAGAAACATGTTTGTCTTAATTAAGAAAGTAAACAGACTTCTAATGGAAGGGAGCGGGATTTTTACTCTGTGGTATCTAGAGCATCAAAGACTTTGTGCTCATGCCAAACCAATCTTCCTTCCTGTCTGACTCCCGAGCCCAGGTGATTGCAGACAGCTGAGCAGGCATATTTCCTCAAATCTTTTACTGACAAGACCTGACAAGGTTCTCTACTCTGTTCACAGTCTTGCATGTATGCAGAATTTCTTATTTATTTTTTTTTATTTCTGTTTTTTTATGCTGTATTATTTTTGTTTATTTTGATTTTTTTTTTTTTTTATTATTCTGTATTATTTTTTATTATTTTATGCAGCTTTTTTTCTTTTTTTTTTTATCATTTGCATTGTGTTCTCTTTATGTGTTTTCTGCCTTAGGAAACTCAGGATATTCATGGTATTGAGGCAAATAATCTGGAATTAAAAAAAAAAAAAAAAAAAACATTCTTGAAGCCTAATCCTAGCAACAGGGCCATCACCATCTGTTCAGAAGACAGGGCTGCTTTTCTGTTCAACATTTCAATCCCTTCCTTCACCTGAGAGAGCTAGTGTTGTCCTTCCCATCAGCGGAACAATAGGGTTTATCTGGTGAAATAAAACTTCGAGTGACATGGTGTAAACAAAGACCGTTATAATATTTTCTCTCCTTCTGTGAAAAGACATAAAAGAGTAGAATTTCTTACTAGAATTACGACACTATATATATATATATATATATATATATATATATATATGCGAAATGTTACAATTACTTATATATAAAAAAATATATAATATATTATATATATAAAATATATAATAAAAATACTTATATATAAAAAAATATAACAGATTTACTATTTGTTTGAATTCCATGTAATTGATGCACTAATTAATTCTAATTAATATTAATAATTATTATTAATATTAATTCAGACTATGTCATCAAAGAAATGCGCTATAAAAAAAACGGCCATAATAAAAATGATCATGGTTAATATTGACGGCCGTCTTTTACAAACAACTTTCCCCCCTCAATATAGTACTCAATATAGGGCACTGAATTGAACAGGCTGGCACTGTGCTTGACTGATGAGTTACATAGTACACTAGTATATGACATGTGAGGGGAGAAGGGGTTTGAGCTGAAAGGAAAGAAATAGCAGCATCAGAACAAGGAAGGGGTTACACAAAACACTGAGCAGCTAATGTGGAGGGGGAGTTTGGGCTGCAGCAGTGCAGATATACAGCAGTAGATACACTAGCATTTACACAAGGGACAGGTGTCCTGAGCTTGGCTGGTGAGACAAGAAAGCATTTTTTCGGAAGTGTGGATCATCTTCAGCTGGCACACAGGCTCAGTTGCAGCGTGTACATGCCTGGCTATCTCAGGCTGTCTCCCATCCATGTACAGAACTGATACTAAGCCCTATCCCCACTTCATGCAATTTGTCCTGATCCAGCTATTACTAGAGACAGATTTCCCCTAACAACAGGCAGTGGACAGCAGATTACAGAGTGAGACACCTTGTGGCCACGACTCATTTTTGGTAAATTGAGAGGTATATATATATTAGGAATCACATAGGCACCATATAGGGAGAGGGAATTTGTTTCAAATGATAAGGACTAGTTAATAATATTTTCTACTGTCCCATCAAACCAAAGATCAAATGACTTTGTAGAAAAGTCATATTTAATCCCAGCATGCATCCTTTAGATCATTGTTGTCCAAGTGTTTCATTAAAGGGGCCAAATCCCTATTATTCCATTCATTGGCTGATTGTTCCTATTAAAACACGATGAAGCCACCCAATGAGCCATAAAATGGGAAATATCTGGCCCCAAGCCATCATCTGGATAGCCATGCCTATGGTAATAACATGACATCACTTGTGTAATATTGTTTAGATTTCTGCTGTTTATACAGTCTGTTACATCTCTCCATTCTCTTCTGAAAATGCTACATGGAAAGAATATAGTAAATTTACACAACTTGGAATAAGTCTACAATGAATATGTATGAATTAAAGGAGAAGTCCGGCCCAGGCAAGGATGTGAGAGGCGGCAGGGGCAAGGGAGAACACAGCAATGAAGCACTGGTTACCTCCTCCCGTACCGCGATGGCCCCAGGACCCCTGCCAGAAGGCAAAATACCAGTGACAGCTGATGGACAGCCAGCTCCGCCAATCAGCAGCATCCTGCCCCCAGTCCATCAGCCGGCTCATGACCTCGGCTCTTGTGGAGATCCTGGAGCCCGGGAGGGGGTATCAGAGCAGCAATCCCGAGCTAAAGAGGCATGAGGAGAGATCAGTTAGATCAGTTTTTTTTGTTGTTGCTTTTTCGTTTGAGGCGGGACTTCTCCTTTAATACATCATTGGGAAAATGAAAAACAAATAATTCAGGGTTCAGATCCCATAATGTAGTTCCACACTCAGGTATGTCTTAGCTCAGGTGGGTCTTCTGTTTAATCTAGAAGGTTCCCATTATCCTTCCATTTTGGAGAAGGGAAGTGACATTCACTCTGGTGCCAAGTTGTTACTTTTCCAGGGCTCCAGATTGTTGCTCAATCTGTACGACTATATAACCCACTCTGCCTTAGGGCAGTTTTACAGTGGCCGATATTCGATCGACGATCTTGTAGTTTCTTCTCAAGTTCTTCTAGTTTCTGGCCACATCCCATCTGTCCCATCTCAGCCATTGATTGGCTAAGCGGCCTGTGACTTCAGAGACCGGTTCAGAGGTTCCAGTGGCGACTACGGGGAGCGGACAGAGACTAGAAGAACACCGTGAGCAGGGACATGTATATTTAACATTTATCTTATTTCTTTTACATTCATCAACCTTCGTTCGTGCATTACTATTACATGTTGCAATATGCGCCCGAGGCCCAATGATTTTTAGGCAGATTTCAATGACATGGTAGGCCGATGATCGTTTTCATCAGCTAATCGACCTGATTTGGCAGATTATTGCTCCATTTAATAGGGCCCTTAGATTGTGTAGTATATATAGTGAGGAAACTCTGTTTAAGGGAATTTGTTAGCAGGTTTAACCCTCAAAGCTGTTAGTCTGTTGTATAGAGGATGGGGAGAGTCCACTATCAAAAAGGGAGACAGATAGAGCTGTCACTCTGAGACAAATAAACAGTGCTGATTGCAGAGAGCTCTGGGCATGGGGGCTGGCTTCTTGGTCCCTGGGTTAGGGGTTTCTGGGATGCCAAAATATCATGCAACCTGACTGACCAGAAACATCTACCAGAAACAAGTACGCTGGTCTTATATTAGGCCCCTCCCCCTTTTCTCCGGCAGGATTCACTAAGATGCGCACTCCTCTTCGTGAATCCGGCCGGCTGGGCGCCCAAACCTGTGCCCGGCGTACTACTTCCAGCAGGTGCAGATTTGAATCATGATTTACGCCTTTGAGGCGCTGGAGAAGGCCACGCCTCCTCCTGCCTTGTCACGCCCTCAATCTCCCCCGGCCCGCCCATCGGGTGAGCGGGACATGCGGCAGGCGTACACCAGAGAGAAGCGGCTAATCTACACCTTCTCCCTGGTGCGAGGAGTACGCCTCGGGCGGACGTTTCATAAATCCCCCCCTATATGTCTCTATACTATAACCCCAGAAAAGGGGGAAACTGATTTGTGAATTGCAGACACGATTGAGCTCAGTATCCCTGTGCCGACCTGCCCTTACAAAGAGGATAGTGTGGACTATGTTGATTGCTTGAATCTTGTTTACATGAAGGGCCCTTCGGAGATATGAACCAAATATAATATATGCAAATTAGCTCATTACTCATTACTATGAGTGGTAGCTCTAGTGTTCAATCACAGCTCTAGACACTTAGTATGGAGGCTCCACCTTCTTGACACTTGTAATGTACGGGCCACCAAAACCTAGTCATGTACCATTTTCCTGTCTTCTATAAAGGACTGTGACAAGTTAGATGGCTCACAATTACTAACACATTTAGGAAGAAATAGTAACAGTAATTGTACATGTCTTTCCATTTTATAAACAAAACCTATTTTTAATAAAAATTTATAAATTCAGAATTTTTTTGTCTCTATGACGGACAACTTGAAAACTTGGACCTTTCGTGTTGTATACCAAGTGCCTAAATTAATGAAGGAAACAATGGCGTGAATTTCAATGGCGTGTTATGTTATCAGAAAACTGTTGTGAATGAGTTTCCTAAAGTCCAAGGGTCAGAGGGGTATTTGCCAGTAATAAAGATGCCTACTGGTTCTCTATTTATACATGCAAATATAGAGAGAACAATGCCAAGGACACAATAGGTCTTCTTAATTATTCCTTCCATGCACCAACTGACCATTGAAATCACAGAAAGACCCCGCGCTAGGCCTCAAGTCTTAGTGGGCCATTTGCCATGCACAAGGAATGGTGACTTAATTGAATTAGAAACAATTGTCCACAAGACATATAGAATATTGCATTTTTGCGGTCTAAAAGGACATCCACCACCTGCACACCGCAGACGCTGCATGTGGGTTTTGGGTGGGGGGTAAATAACTATTCAACTTATTAATGCTATAGGAACCAGCAATGTTAGCATTGAGGCCTAAGGCTCTAGGGGACTTGTATCACAGGGATAGGAAAGGTGACTTAAAGGGATTTATACTTGTTTTAAGCCAATAAAGTTTTGAAAATTTATATGAAAATAAAATAAATTGTGTCAAATTGGGTAAAAATTTTGGTGTAACGCAACCCAACTAATAGGTGATTAAAACCTTAACTAGACAATATAAAGACGTGTCAGTGTGATTACAGAGTCCTAGTGATAAATCTGAAGCAATCTTAGGGTCCTTTTAGACGTTGCGATCTGTGAGATCTACGCTCACTTGCAGTCCCTTTACATGGCATATTTAATTAGGCAGTTGGGCCACATGAATGATCCTTGTATCGTTACTGCGGCCATCCTGATCATGTCAGTGACGGTCTGCTTTTCTTCTCTACATGTAATAGGAGCTGTGGCAGCAGACTGCTGCTGACTTTAATTGGCAGCCCAAACGATCTAAAGGTTGTTTGGGCAACCCCTCCTGCTTCTCCTGCTCGCTACCTGTGTGTGTAATAGCACAGACATCAATCAGAAAACGAAGGGGAAGCGAGCTCTGAGCTGTCAGGTCGGTGCTCACTTCCCTCTCACTATCATGCCATAAAGGGGTTGTTCACAAAAAAAAAATGCTTCTTTCAAATAACTGCTGCCAAAAAAAGGCAGAGAGTTGTAATTTACATCTATTCAAAAAAAGTGAAGTCCTTCAGTACTTATCAGCTGCCGTATGCCCCGCAGGAAGTGGTGCATTCTTTCCAGTCTGACACAGTGCTCTCCGCTGCCACCTCTGTCCATGTCAGGAACTGTCCAGAATAGTAGCAAATCCCCATAGAAAACCTCTCCTGCTCTCCAAAGCGGAAAGAATACACCACTTCATGCAGGACATATTGCAGCTGATAAATACTGGAAGACCTGAGAATTTTTTTATTTTATTTTTTTTAATAGAAGTTAAAAAATCTCTGACACTTTCTGGACCCAGTTGATTCGAAAGAAAAATGTTTTTGGTGATCAACCCCTTTAAGTATACAATTTACAAAAAGGTTGCTCTCCCATGCCTCCTATTGGAGGTGGCAGTGAAGTGTATGCTCTTGAGGAGCTCTACCTTGTATAAGGTAGCATTATATATGCACGTGGGTACTGCTGTATACTACCGTTGTGCATTCATCTACCAAACACATACTTCACTTTTAAGTAAAGAAAATGACTTTGCTTTCTCCTTTCATTTTCCTAGTGTTGCCAGGTAGCCCCCTCAAGGAGTAAGGTTACAGCTGCCGCACACATATGCCTGTATTATAAACCTGCAGCTCAGGAAACTCAGCACTAAGGAGACATTAAGGCTGGAGGCAACAAACTATACAGCAGAACAGCAAAGACCAAGTTGCATGGCGGTACAGCGGAGCCCGGCTCTGCCGTCTCCGGTAATGTGGAGTAATTACTGTGCCACTTCTCATTTATTCTATCAAATGCTTAATGACGTATGAACCCAAGGACTGCGACTCGGAGCCGAACAGGCCAAACATATAATGCTTAGTGTCATCTTGCACATAGAAGAAGACTCGCGCGGTGTTCTCTTCTCCGCTCTTTAGCATGTCACGTTCAGGCACAAGTATCACATTATTTGGGAAGGGATTGCAATAACTTTGTATTTACTGCATTATACTCCCAGTCACTCTCTGTCTGTGACAACCTATGGGATTCCTAGTGATCGGATTTCAGCGTAAGCAAACATGGATATTATCCCTAATACTCTGGATAGCTGTTAGCAAATTGAATTGGACTTTTTACATTTGCTACAATGAAGTTTCATGAGCACGGAGGAGCAGGGTATGCGGAGGACACAATGTCACTAGAGGTCCCTTCTATGCGGCCATGTGCCATTCATGGTGGAGCAGTAATATGGCACCACATAGAGATATTCACAATTAGATAGTCTCTTCTTCCAGAGAATAGCTTCGTAATATGTCACCCAATGGGGCAGGTTAATTTATTTATTTTTTCTGTTGGATTCATATATATGAAATCAATACCATAAGGAGGTATAGTAGTAAAGAAGATGTCTATGGAGGTCATATTGCAATCCAAGGGGGGCCTGGATGTGGGAAGGACTGTAACAACCCCCCATCCCCAGGTCGGGGCATTTGCCTATAAAGGTTTTTTGCCTTCTTCTGGATGAACACAGTAGGGTATGTAATGTATACAGCAGAAAAGGTATACATTTTGCATATTCATAGATGCCAATTACCCATTAGAGGCCTAAAAAGTGTCATGTTGTCCTTCATTCAGGTAGCATCTATCAGGATCTGCTGGATGGAATAGTATAGACGTCGGAAATTGGTATTGATCTAGTTCCTGACCTTACTTCAGTCTGTCCTGTCCTGGGCTGTAATCCTGGTTCTCACCCTTGGCTATGTAATTTACTACAGTCTTCTTCTTGGCTTGACCCATTCTGACCACTCTCTTGGTGATGACCACTGGCTATGTTCCTGACCATGCCACTACTGCCAACAGTCCATGACTACATTGGGGCACAACACCCTACATGGGATGTTATGGGTTATGTCTAGGGGGTCCCTTAGTGTCCTATTCCACGGGACGATGGAGGCCCGATCAATAATGTAAACGAGGGCCTATTACACGGCCTGATAATCGTTTG
Organism: Dendropsophus ebraccatus; assembly: GCF_027789765.1. Taxonomy (NCBI): domain Eukaryota; kingdom Metazoa; phylum Chordata; class Amphibia; order Anura; family Hylidae; genus Dendropsophus; species Dendropsophus ebraccatus. The sequence goes on along the minus strand of NC_091462.1, from coordinate 18,880,779 downwards.
GCGAGTGCTGCAGGGACATCGGTATGGCCTTGTCTGAGCTGAAAGACCGCTCAGCCAATCACTGGCCGTGGTGGTCCTAGCCAGTGATTGGCTGAGCCGTCTGTCAGCTAAGACAGGCAGCACCGAAGCTGCTGCTGCGCGCAGGACCGGGGGGAAGAAGGAGCGCAGGAGAAGACCTGCAACATGCTTAGGTAAAGCATGGTGTTTGTGAAATCGCCTGCCATGCATCGCTATTTCACACAGCAATGCACGGTCGGTGCCCGATGATTTTAGGTTTGAACCTAAATAAAAGATCAGCCGATGACGCGATCATCGGCTGATCGTTGTCTCTATTCCAACGAGCAATAATCGCCCGAATCGGGCAGATTCGGACGATTACGGCTCCGTGGAATAGGACCCTTACACTCTGCACCTCAGTCTACCTCTTAAAAAATTGACCCCTCAGGTACATCAAAGTAAAGCCAGTAGTTTGTGTGTCTTGTCTTACCTATAGTGCCAACAGTGTCATCAGTGCCGCACACAAATTGTATTCATGTACACCAATCCATTCTCCCAATGGGATTGAACACACTAGAGCCAATATCATAGGAACTAATATGAGCTTTCTCTCCTATTAATTCAAAAATTAAACGAAAGCAAAAATTCTATTTCCAAATGAATACTACACGGATTCAATGATACCGTGCACAATATAATGTCATGCTAAGTTGTTTGTATACCGATAGAGTAATAAATAATTGTCCTCGTCGTCGCCTCCCCCGCCGTATTTGTCTAACCAGCATTAATACCGTAGATAAATACACATTACAAAGTATAATTAATTTTTGTCTTCAATTAGCAATCTCAGTAAACCTGCTCTGCCACGACGAGGCACAGAATTCCATCCTGACCAATAGACAAATCATTTAGGAAGACACCAAATTATTGTATCCACCCCTCCCCCATCCCCCCTTACACTCCAAAAATATTTATTTTTCGCTTTAAAAAAATTTACCTATTGACTGTTGGAAATGGAATTCTGCCAGTAGCCTGATATTGCCAAACATGTCGATTGTAATGGGCTTCAGCCCCGCTCCAGAGAAAACACATTTAAATCTACTTTCAAGTTATTTATTTGCTTAATTACACTTAGGGCTTATGATGAAATGTCAGGCTTAATTGTATACAAATTACGTGACTGCGCCGCCATCCAAAAGGTATTGCGAGCCCAGCTGGCTTTGTCTCAAACTATTATTCTCTATGGCAAATATGGGTCAACCGCGGGCAGTGTGCCAAGGTACGAACCACCTTTGTTGAACAGACACATATAACTTTATGAAACACTTCAACAGATTTTCTGCGAAGACTCAAATGAATGGGAAATGTATACTATCTTAAATATAATCTTGGTCTAGGTTCCCACGACGTACTAAAGATCACAAAGAATGGCCGTTGTTGTTAAACAACAACGTTCATGAACATTATTTCCTGAGGTGGTTTCACAACAACGTAACATCTTTGTGGTCTTTAGTATGTTGAAGGAACATAGCCTAAGAGTCCTATTAGACGGACGATGACGGCCCGATCAATAATGTAGACAAGCACCGATCTGATAAATTGGTGCTCAGTTACTTAGGCTCGTTTACTTAAGCGGTCAGCGTTAGTTTGCTCCTCGTTCCCTGCTCGCTGCTGGCGCTATTACACGCATCAGCAGCATGCAGGTGAGTGTAGAGGGGTCACGAGGAGCTACGAGGGGGGCTGCCCGGGTGATCGCTAGATCGTCTGGGCAGCCCATAGAAAATAGCAGCGGTCTGCTGCCGCCACTCCTATTCCACGGAGCGACGGCAGCAGATTGCTGCTTTCTAAGTCATTTGTCTTTCAATATGTTGCGATCTGTTGCGACTGCAACAATCAGCCGACAACATAGTCTTCTATTACACCAGGTGATTATTGGGTGAATACAGCCGATAATCGCCTTTAGCCTATTACACGGCTCGATGATCGTTTAGCAAGGGTTGCACGGACATCATCATTTCTATGGTGACCTTGCCCTATACTGGCATACATTACCTCTATGCTCCTGGCCTTCCCCTGCCCTCTGCTTTCACTCCGAAGCTTCGCAGCAGGTCTATGCTCTGAGAAGCTAATCAGCCAATCACTGTCAGGGGCCGCCACGGCCAGTGATTGGCTGAGTGGCCTGTCAGCTCAGAGACCTGCTTTGAAGCTGCAGCCGCGGCATCGGGAGTAAAAGCAGAGGGCAGGAAATGGCAGGGCGCGTGGAGAAATAATGTATGCCAGTTTATTCAATTGTTGGCCATCGGCCACACATTGCTATTACATGTATCGATGCCCGGTCAGCGGCCGATGATTTTAGGTCCAGACCTAAAGACACGATCAGCCGAAGATTGTTGTCTCTATTACACATAGTGATAATCGGCCCAATCGGCCTTATTTGGCCAATCATCACTCCGTATTATAGGGACCTTAGGCTTTGTTCACACATAGGGGGAGATTTATCAAAGGGTGTACAATTTAGACTGGCGCAAACACCCACAGCAACCAATCACAGCTCCTCTTTCCTTTCACCAGAGCTGGAAGTTGAGCTGTGATTGGTTGCTGTGGGCAGTTTGCACCAGTCTAAATTTTACACTCTTTGATAAATCTTCCCCATAGTGTCAGCTTTTTTTTGGTCAGACTTTTTGGCCCTGTTTTTTGTCTTTTAATTTTGCCCTGTCAGTTCCACTCCTGATTGTGGTTGAAAAAATACTGACCAAAAGACTGATGGAAATACCACGTGTGAGCATAGCCTAAAAGTGAATTATTATTATTTCTACATATTAAAATGTTCTCAGTTGAGGATGGTCACGTGGATGATCTGGCCAAAGTGCAGGAGGTTCCCTTATGGATTATTCTCTACAAGTGTGACCCATAGAGAAGGAAGTACAAAATGATGGTGTAAATTCTTTGGACATCAATGACAATTTTGCAAATGTCCAGGACAATAATGTTCCATAAGGACCAGGACATCTTTGGACTCCAGATCTAGAGAACTGTGCACAACCATCAAAAGGAGAACTGGTGACTAAAGGTGAGCGAACCTCCTGAGATTTATTCCAGGTCCTAAAAGCAGGAGATTTCCCTTTATAACATCCATATTAAAGATGAGTGAACCTCAAACATGCTCGGGTTTGTCTGAATCAGAGCATGCGGGTGAAGAATATGGATGCAGCTATAAGGCCAGGATTCCCTAGGACTGCATCCAACTAAGCAAATGTTGCACGCTAGGGTTCAAATGAACCCGAGCGTGCTTGAGGTTCTCTAATCTCTAATCCGTATGCCTTTATGAGGGAATAATGATATCTAAACCAGAGTACCGCTATAGAGGGGTTAATATGTAAATAATAAGCCAGGGAAGCAATCCATGATCATTACTGGTCCAAGTTCTCTCATCCCTGTTGGTTATTTGTTATCACTGCCGGAAGACATGTCTAGACTAGTGATAAGCGAACATCCCGAACACGAACATATAAAAAATTATCATGATTGGTTCGTGTTTGCCGAACATTCACGAACAAATAATCAACGTACAGTAGAAGCCTACATTTCAGTCTACATACATGATTACAGATTATGAGGTGCAAAGTCTAAATTACGCCGTTACGTACATTTTCAGGTTCGAATATGTTCGAAAAATGATTGTTATAACCATTCCGATCATAGAATAAATTAGCGTCATGTTTGTACAAACATGTTCGAACATGTTTGCTCATCACTAGTCTAGGCATAGATTCATCAAGTAAATGTTGCATTGTATTGTGACCATTTAGAGTAATAGTCATCATGGACATACTGGATGATATTTATAAAGTCCGGGCTTACAAATGTCCCACAGCTCCGGAGCTCAGAGGATTTATGTAGAGGGGCACTGCCCATGCGCACAGAGCCTGTCCATGCGAACAAAGTGAAACCTCGGAGCTGGCGTAGGTTTCACTATAATTTTTCTGCAGGAAATGAGGCGCATGCAGAGGCTGTGCCCCCTCTGCTTGCTGTCGCACCCCCCGAAACGCCTCCTCCCTGCCTCACTGGCGCAGGAGGTGCATATGGGCTCAATGCGAATTAAATATTTGCAAATAGACCATTTACAAATATTTTTACGCCCATCGGGCCCATCTGCGCCTAAAAAAAGACATTTTAGCCTTTTAATCAATCTCCCCTACTGGGTTTACCGGTGGTAATTCTTTGTTCTAACCAGGGTGTCCTCAGTGGGTGCCCCCTCTGTGTAACATCCATATGCTCTATAGCTGCTTTAATAACTACTCTATATATTGATCCTGGATCTTTGACACATTTCTTATAGGTATCTTTTAATCATTCTAAGTATTTTTTTAATAATTTGATTCTCGTGTAGTCACAGATCATTGATGGAACCCAAAGATCATTAAAAAAATCTTCAAAATGTTTATGTTATTTTTACGTTCCATCTCCCGATTGTGTTTTTCCCTGCGTATTGTAATATTCTTTGTCATATACAAAAGCTAGTATTATACATTGTATCTTCTTCATTCCTACCCCGGCTATAACTGCTGGTTCGGGGGAATTACAGAAAGATGACAAGCAAGACAGGGGGAGAGAAAAGATGCATCTTCCCGTTGTGGCCTCAGGACCTGTACGCAGATCACATCTCAAATGAACCACTTCAGAAATGCCTCTAACATGTTTATGCCATTATATACCTTTCTTAGGAGATTTTCACCAGGTTATAGAGAAGTGCAATATAATGACATATTTGGGTCACGTTTCAATGCCCAAAGTTCATACTGATCTCGCCTACACAAAAAAAAAAAAAAAAAAAGAAACAACCCTTCTGCTGAAGTGCACACAACAATAAAGGATTCATTATGTGCTCCCTGAAATAATAGGTTTCTACATCTCACCAGAGGCTACAGCTGCTGCAGAACTTCTTTGGACAGAATTTGTAAATTAATTCAGATTTATAAGATGAAGTATATTGAGATTAAGTAATAAGATTTATTCTGCATCAATCCCATGGTTAGGCACAACAACGTCCAAAAAAAAAGGAAAAAGGTATTTGCTATTGCGTTAATCTGTTTTAAGTGACTACAATAAAATGCAATATGGAATAACGGACGTCTTTTTCACATGGTGTATTGAATGACGTCCGCCTCAAAAGACATCCATTATTATACTTCAAAGCATTTTATCGAAGTCGCTTAAAACGGATTAACGCAATAGCGGATGCCTTTTTCCTTTTTTTGGACGTTGTGTGAACATAGCCTTAGGCTATGTTCTCACAACGTTTTTTTTCCTTCTCTGTTTATAATTTTTAAAATGACGTCCGTTATTTTGAGGATTGGCTGCGCGTCAATAAGAGCTGCTTGTACATTATTCTAGTTTGGGGAAACTAATTGACCTTTGGATGTGTCTTTAATTGAAAAGTCTATTGAATTTAATAGTAGAAACAGAGAAAGGACGGTTAAAAAAGATAATTTTTTTGACATCCGTGCAGATAACGTCCGTCATTTCATACATTGAGTGTATTGGACGTCCGTCTTTCCAATGACTTCAATGCATGGCAGTCAGTTAAATTGCGGCAATAACGGACGTCTTTTTAAATAGAAAAAGCGCCAGAGCCGCACGCTCCATAGTGTGCACTGACAGGGTTTTCTGCGGCCGCTATCCAAAGCAGTGGATCCTGGCAATAAACAAGTACAGAGACCCCTTCATTCGCACCATGGGTAGGAATTAGTTGCACTACTATAATAGATTTATCAGCAGTCCCATGTAAAACCTCTAAAATCACACGAGCCTGAAATGCAGTACCACTTACAACCTGTAAACAGGTGTGGCGCTATTTTTGGAGAGAAGCATCTAGGTTGTTCTAATCCTGTACAACCTCCAGGAATCTTACAAAGATGGCACAGATATATATATATATATATATATATATATATATATATATATATATATATATATATATATATATTCCCTTCCTAACCTTGTTTAGCTCGGCGACCTCCCCAACCACAGCGCCAGCTATTTAAGTAAAACACTTTTATTACAGCTATTTTTAATGAAGTGCCTTATAATAATAGCAATTTTTAAGCCCGGCAATTTACCTCTTGAAATCTTCTCTAGTAGGTTATTAATGCCGGGAAATAGAAAGAAACCAGAAGTGAGGGAAATGAACCTCCTATAATTAAGTTGTGAGAATTAAAAATAAAAAATAAAAAAAAAATAGCAGAGCTGAGCTTGTAGTTTGGTGTAACATGTGTATTTTTAGAGAGTTTTACATGGGACTGCTGATAAACCTATTATATGAATTCAAACATTTCCCCCCAAAAAATTAGAGAATGTTACAAATCATATAACATAAAAAAAGAAGAAGAAAAAACTGCTTTTTTTTGTGGGCTTCCCGTTGCTGATATAATGCTAGGGTGGGGTAGGGTCTGTGAGGTCCTAACATTCGTGAGAGAACTTGTGTATTGGCACATCCCCTTCTATGGTTTTTCATGAATAGGACAACTACAACTGGCCTCAGTGACTTGAATAGATCCTTCTGCACTTTACTTCTGGAGCCCATAGACCCCAGCTTTTATTTGATAGGAATAAAGGGAATATTATTATTATTATTATTATTATTATTATTATTATTATTATTATTATAAATAATAATTATTATTTTTATTTTATTTTTTTAAAAGCCTGAGGGGAAATATAAAAAAAAAAAGTATACTCACCCTCCTCACTCACTCCTCTTCTGTTCAATGTTGTATAATTCTTGGGGTCAGTACATGCGCTGCATGCTCAGCCAATCAGCAGGTGAGGCGGAACACTGCAGTGGCTGCTGATTGGCCGAACAGGCAATGCACATGCCAACCCCAATGCTCAAAGCTCTGTGCAACGGAGGGGAACAAGAAAGGTGGGGAAACAGAGGAGAACAAGGAAAGTAATTATAGGATTTTTAAGATGGTTTCCAGGCTAAGCACAGTCTTAGAAAAAAGTTAGACTGCCCCTTTAAGTTTGAATCAAGCAAAAAGTGCATGCTGTGATACAATAAAAACCAATGGGAAGATGAATCTAAATGCATGCAACATGTTTGCACTTTACAGTATTTATGGATTTTCCTTAACCCCTCCGAAATATCCAAATTCTTCAGAAATATATATATATATATATATATATATATATATATATATATATATATATAATTTAAAAAAAATTATCACATGCACAGGACACAGAATACCAACCTCAGCCCTGCTACATCTGTTGTTACATATGCCTGATTGCCGATGCATATCCCGGTGGTGTGCCCCTTTGACAGCTGGGTTAAAGAGAATAGATGAATATTTCCAGGGTACTGTGGACTTTCTTCACACAATGCAGCATGTGATCCATTTAATATTCCAACTTTTATCATCGGCATCAAAAAACAATGCAGAAAAAAAAAACTAAAGTTTCATGAAATTCAGTCATGTGACTGCAGAATAAATTTGGGTAAATCGAAGGAGAAAAATATTTGCTCCAACATTCTTACAATTTTATATTTCATCTAGGTTTCAATCTATATTATTTTATCAATTTCCAGCTAATTGGTCCGAGCAAAGCGCCAAGAATCAGCCGATAATAGAGAACACGCTTGGTCATTGACTGATTGCGTCTTCTGAGCAGCCAGTAAGATCATTGCTATTGGCTGCTCACCACTGCGGAAACATTGGTTGTCCGGCCAACAATGGTGAAGTCAAGGGGTCCTCATGAACCTGATGCTGCGTTTACACGGAACGATTATCGTGAAAATTCGCACGACAACGATCAAATTTAAACGATAATCGTACGTGTAAACGCTGCGAACGATCAAAAGACAAACAATAAATTGTTCATTTTGAACTTACAACATGTTCTAAAATCGTCGTTCGCAAAAAATTTGCATATCGTTCCGTGTAAACAGTCGTTCACCGATTTTTCCTATGTGCAAGATAGGCTTAAGCGATCGCAAAACGAATTTTCCGTACGATATATCATACCGTCTAAACACTGATCGTTATGAAAAAAAAATCGTTACTCCGACATCGTTAATCGTACGATCGGGCGAATTATCGTTCCGTGCAAACGCAGCATTACAGTGATCGTTTGTTTGGCCCGGCTGATTGATTGATTGAGCCAGGTAAAGACTCAGTAATGAGAGATAATAATTCGTCCAATCGATCGTTTAATGATTTTGAAGCAACAATTAGTTTTTTTCATAACGATCAGCGTTAAGATGAATAAATTGTTGGAAAAATCGTTAGATAATTTGTTAGAAAAATCGTTATTGCAATCGTTTTAAGATCGCTTGAACCTATCTCCCACATAGGGTGAATCTGGGAAAGACTGTTAACACGAAGTGATCTGCGAATTTTTAGCGGACAACCAACGACGATTTAAAAACTTGTTGAAAGACCAAAATGAACGATTTTTCGCTCGTCCCTTGATCGTTCGCTGTGTTTACACGAGCCGATTAACGCTCAAATGTGATCGTTATTGCGATAATCGTTCCGTGTAAACGCACCATAAGGAGCATCAATCACTGAGATCACTGTGCTTGTCATTATGTCCCCATTAGCCTTTAAAGGGGTTCTCCGGCAAAAATCTTTTTCTTTCAAATCAACTGGTTTCAGAAAATTGTATAGATTTGTAGTTTACTTCTTTTTTAAAAAATCTCAGTACTTCCAGTACTTATCAGCTGCTGTATGTCCTGCAGGAAGTGGTGTATTCTTTCCAGTCTGGCACAGTGCTCTCTGCTGCCACCTCTGTCCATGTCAGGAATTGTCCACAGAAGGAGAGGTTTTCTATATGGATATGCTTATTTTTGTCGGAGTACTCCTTTAAAGGGGCTGTCCATTTGAGCGAACAGTGTTCATTAATTTAGAAGTAAAGGGGTAGTATAGGGGGATACATGTCTGAAGACATGGGTCTGACTACTGGGATCCCCCCGCTCACAGGTGTAAATCATGATACGAATCTACACCTGCTGGTACTCATACCACAGTCTTCATAAATGTCCCCCATTGGCTCTAAGGCTATATTCACACAATGTATTTTATTTTATTTTTTTACAAAAACGTCCATTGTTGGCAATTTAAACAATGGCCATTCTTGTAAAAAAAAAAAAAAAAAAAAAAAAGCACTGTGTAGAATCCTATGGGGGCACACAATGTATTGCACAATGGCCACTGCTCCCCTACGGCCGTCGAAATAATGGACCTGTCAATTGTTTCCGGCCGGCAAAGTGTGAACAACGGCCGTTGTTCACAATCTGTTCACACACAGTATGTCCGCTCTCACGGCCGTGCATTGCACTAATTTCAATGGCAATTTAGATTTCAGACCCAAATAAAATAAAATTATGTTCATCCGGCCGATGCTGCAGTGAACATGTAAGATAGCGTCCATTTATACATAGTCTAAGGGTGGTGTTACACGGAACGACTATCGCTCGGAAAATCGTCAAATCGTTCGGATTTGAACCATAATCGTTTAGCGTAACAGCAGACAACGATTAAACGACCAACGAGAAACCTTTGGTCGTTCAATAGAATTTGGACCTATTTTTATCGTTGATCGTAACAAGTAACAATCATCGTTCCATGCAATTTCAGGTCGTTCTAATTTCATTTATCGTTAATCGTTGATCGTTGAAAAATCGCTATATATACTAGTACCCTAAATCAAATAATAATTTTTTATTTTTTTTTTCCACCTGGGGAGATACGCTCATCCCTTTAAATCCGTGACCGTTCTGCCGTCGCCTGAGTTGCATGTGACTCCACCACAGACACGGGGAGACACAGGTCTCTTGTATCCGCGCAATGTCCTTTCCAACGTAAAAATAGCCCTCTTCATTATCAGCATGCCACTTTAACACGCAGGTTATTTTCTCTCCCTTTTCTTCCAGTAAGGGCGGCTTTTGCATCAGAAGAATTCTTGGCAAATTAATGCGCTACCTCTTGGGCTAATTAAATTAGAAAGGATCCGAAATACAGAGCGTCTTTTGTGGTGGACACAATGTTTGGCTTCATGCATCTTGCTCAGAGAGGAATTTCTGCCATTTAAAGCCTTCTTGCCTCTAGCAGAGGTCTAGCCTCCTCTAACACAGTCAAGTTTCTAATTTGCCTCAATAAGAAAGAATTATGAACTGATAAGGAGCGGGGGAGGAGGGTGGCCGAGGCTCGGGGCCGGCCTGCGTGGAGGGAAGGGTGAGCGCCTCAGCAGCACCTGAAGCACATGCACTTTTTATTAATTCCTGCCTAAAACAAGGCATTCAGGAGTAAAATTCGCTGTGCAAATGACAAAAACAATTAAAATTACTTTTTTTTTTCTTCTTCTTCTTCTTCTTCTTTGCTGTTTCGAGGAGATTGCGCGCACTATTTTACAGATAACTGCATGGAAGGAGTCAGAGTTTCTTGTTAACATCTGTTCTATGTAATTTTTACATCTCCTTTAATGCGGATTTTTAAGTTCTGCTCGGCGCAGTCAGTAGGTACGATCACTAATGTCATGAATATTTCACAGACAGTAAAAACAGGGCTGCTCGGGAGATTAGGCTCATTTGTCAGTGACTTACTCGGATGTTTCAGAACAATCTGCAGAGGAGCAGTTACCTCTTTTTTTTTTTTTTTTTTTTTTTTTTTCATTTTGCACAAATATCCGTTTTTCTTTTTAAATACACCTTTATTAGAGATGAGCGAAACTACGGATAGGCGACATTCAGACGTTCAGTGATTTTTTTTTTTTTTTTTCAGGTCTGCATAATGGTCTGCTAGTTTTACGCCATGATCTGTGAGGCTATGTTCACACGCTGTATCAGACTGTGTTCTATGACCTGGCTGAGTCACGGAACGGACGGTCTTTGAAAAGATCATTTGTGCCGTACTGCAGTAGCGGCTAGATGATCTTTAGTGCTGCTTAATTATGATGGGAGCGCATCTGTGCACACCCGCATCAGAACTCCCCACTGCAAACAATGGGGCGTGCGGCCGGAGCCGCTCGCTCTACTGTGTGCACTGACAAGGTTTTCTGCGGCCACTATTCACTGAATAGCGGCCACAGAAAACTGACAAATCAGTTTTCTATGGCCCGCAAGAGATCCCGCCGGACGTATACTATGGGGGACATTTATTAAGTCCGACGTTTTTTACGCCGGACTTAAAAATGTCCCCTCATCTCCGGCGCTACTGAGATTTATGTAGAGGCGTACTGCCTCTACATAAATCCCGTGCACTTCGGTGCGCACGGCAGAAAACCTACGCCACCTGAAAGGTGGAGTAGGTTTTTCGGCGTATATTTGCGCGTAAAAAATGATAAAAAATGATAACGCCCCCTCCACACCCCTACCCGCCCCCCGACGTACTCGGCGGAAAGTGCCGATATGCAAATATTTTATTCGCAAATCGGCTATTTGCGAATAAATAAATACGCAAACCGGCACTTTCTGCCGAAAATCATCCGTACGCCGGATGATACATGTCGGCTATGTGTATACACTCCAGGCGGGATTCCCTCAGAAGGCAGCACTACATAAGTTCCATGGAAATCACGGCCGTTGTAATAACAGCCGTGATTCCCTCAGAACTTACGTTGTGTGGACATGAAATGGGGTCCGTAATTGCTTCCATAGTGGGTCCGTATCTGCATCGGAATCAGCAAAAATGTTAGATTTGATCCGCGTTTTTCACGGACCTCACAGATGACATCCCTAAAAAAATACGGACCCGTAGACTTCTGTTGGTTATCCGTACTCCATTCACAACCCGCAGTAGGACATGTCCTATTTTCTGCGGTACAGATTGCAGATCCGCAATAGAACGGACTGTGTCAATAGCCCTATAGAAATCAATGGGCAATAAGTGGATCTGGGAATCACAGATAACTTTGCGTCAGACATATCATTAGTTTGTCCATGTCGCAATTACAGACAAATTTAGAGCCCATTGATTTCTTTTGGGTTGTTCTCACTCTCCGTAGATTTATGGATCAGTTATCCGTGTTTTACAGGTCCACAGAAATTACGGACAGGCTCTAGTCTGGACCACAATTGCAGCACAGATTGTCCCATAGAAGAACGTCCGCAATTTTTGCGGATGAAACATCCATAATGTCTGCAAATCTGTAAAAAATACAGATTAGTAGTCATCTTAAACCATTCTCACTTTTTAACTATTACCTTCTCTTTTTTTGCTGATACGCAAAAAATACAGATTATGGCTATGTTCACACTGCTGTCGTTACAACGGGCATGATTTCTGCTGTACTTACGTAGTGCTGCAGGCTGAGGGAATCCCGGCCGGAGTGTATACATAGCTTGGCTGGGATCCCTAGCGGGGCCGTAGAGAACTGACATGTCAGTTCTCTGCAGCCGTTATCCAGTGAATAGCGGCCGCAGAAAACCATGTCAGTGCATACTATGTAGCGAGCGGCTCTGGACGCACGCTCCATAGTGTGCAGTGGAGAACTGGGATGAGGGTGCGCACTGATGAGCCCGCATCAGAACTCAGCGGTGCAAAAGGTCATCCGGGTCAAGGGATGATCTTTTCTGAAACGGCCGGTCTCATACCACGTGTGAACATGGCCTATGAATGCAATACGGATGAAATAGGAATTAATTTTTTGTGGATTGTAAACAAAGATAAGATTGCGGATGACTGTAGACATTATCAACGCTCCTGAAAAGACTATTGTATGTGTATGAATGTAGCCTAAGTTTGGGTTTGCAAAACCCTTAACACTCGGCTGAGTGACAGAAACTGTCCAGAGTAGTAGCAAATCCCCATAAAAAAAATTCTATTGCTCTGGACAAGGGGGCAGCAGAGAGCACTGTGTCAGACTGGAAATAATACACCACTTCCTGCAGAACATACAACAGCTGATAAGTACTGGAAGTCTTGATTTTTATTTATTTTTTAAAGGAAGTAACTTACAAATCTGTATAACTTTTTTACAACAATTGTTTTTTTTTGTACCCCTTTAATTTTTCCTATCCTACATGTTTGTATAAAGTTGAGTCTATATTCATTTAAAAGGAAACTTGTACATTTCTAAACTAATTTATTGTACCCATCAAAGTTTTAACAGGCTATTACGGATAAGAAGTTGGATGCAGGACCGCTAGCCGGGATTATAATAGTGGAAGTTTAGTAAGTACAGAAGATAATGGCCGCTACAGACCCCAGAAGGAATCTCTTTAGCTGATAATTTGTGTTTGAGCCCAATCAAGTGTAAAGCGTCTTCCATGAATAATGCCGGAAAGACACAGTGAGACAAATAAGTATTGGGGGATTAAAATGACAATTAATAGAGAGTTTATCTAATGGAGTCTGTGGAGGTCTGCACTATAACAACGTAAGGACGTCATAAAGTTTATGATGTGAAGTTAACATTTAAGATCCTGCTCCGAAGAGGGACAGAGAAGCCGGAGAAGTCTGGAGTGGGGCTCCTATTTTTTTTTTTTTTTAGAAATTCTGAACATTTTTACTGAACTCTTTTAGAATAGGTTCAAATATTTTTTTTTGCCCCCCTTTTTAAAACTTTTAGATTGTTAAAAAAATAGAGATTTTAAATAACATTTAATAATTTTTTGGTAATAATTCTGCAATTAAATAGGTTTTAACTCTTTCCATATGTCAGGTTACGGAATATAGACATCTTAGAGGCCGGTACTACACTCAGGAGGCCCCTTTATGAGCCAGAGCGGAGAGCCACTCACATAGGAGGGAGGAGGACTTTTAAAGGGGTTATCCAGTGCTACAAAAACATGGCCACTTTTGCACCACTTTTGTCTCCAAATTGGGTGCGGTTTGAAACTCAGTTCTGTTAAAGTAAATGGAGCTTAATTGCAAGCCACACCTGAACTGGAGACAAGAGGGGGGCAAAAGTGGCCATGTTTTTGCAGCGCTGGATAACCCCCTTTAACCGTATGGATCTAACACCACCATATATTATATGTTTTCTTATTGATTTTAAGATCTGGCATGTTATGCCACATTGCGCCTGTAGAGGGGGTAAGTTATGGCAAGCTGATCACCGCCGATCACCAATCTGAAGTTGAATCATCAGCTAGTCGAAGAAATCATGCCATCAGAAAGTGACATATTGAGGGACATTTACTAAGGAGTCTAATAAGTGCAACTATTCTAATGGGGACTGGTGTGTATTTTGTTCTAATATCTTGTGACTGATTCATTAACATGTAGCACTGCCATAGTAAATGCATGTAAATAAAAAGGCGCAAAAAAGGCGTAACTATGAAAAAACTGCACACTTTTATTCACCTGGTTCTGTATGCGAACTCAAAATTCAAAATCTTCATCTTTAATCGTCTCTCCCAGCTCCCGGTAAGTAGGCATGAGAGCGAAGCCACATCAGCATATAGTCACTACTCACGCTGCCTCCACCATCTTCCTATCTACACACTCTTGATTGGCAGCCTTGGTGCTGGGAACCTCGTTCAAAGCCCTGAGGCTGTTAATCAAGCGTGAGTGGCTACGAAGTGGGTGGAGGCAGAAGTGGCTCCGCCCTCGGGCCTACTTACCAGGCGCCAGGACCCAATCTTAATCAACAAGGTGATTGGTTCCCTTTAAAGAGTACCTGTCACAATGTTAGCTGACCTATTCAGCGTGCAGTTGCTCCTGCCACCTGAAGTTCGGGTAACTATGTATACTTCTATGCCAGGTTGGTTCCTTGCACAAGCCCTATTAGATTAGAATGGGCCTCGTGCACAGAACCAACCTGGCGTAGTCATATTCATAGTTACCTGAATTTCTGGCATTAGGAGCAACTGCACGCTGGTCAGCTCAGCAAACATCATGACTAGAGATGAGCGAACCTTGAGCATGCTGGAGTCCATCCAAACCCGAACCTTCGGCACTTGATTGGCTGTATCCATGTTTTCCAGAAAACCTTAGAGCTTTATCCAAGTTCAGCAGCCCCAGCTAATCAAATACCGAACGTTCAGGTTCGGATCGACTCGAACCCGAACCTGGTTCGCTCATCTCTAATCATGACAGGTATTCTTTAAAAGGTCACAGGGCATGCCCAGAAACCTTTCCTTTCAAGTCAATAAGACAGCTTTTATCTGCTTTTATATTTGGTGTAAAGTGTATCTCCAAATGCTTTTTAAACAGCTGAGGAAACACGGCTGGTTTATGTAGTATCACGTCTTTAACATTTTACATTTGAATTTAAACTGAAATATTTTTAGAAAAAAAAAAAATCTTTTTAAAGGGATTTTGCTATTTTTATATTCTCACCCCCTATCCCCAGTATGAGACTGCGGGGTGTCCGACCTCCATGCCCCCTGGGGATCTCTCTATTGGCCCTATTCATTCACAAGTACAGCTGGGGTGCTTGTGCTTTAGTTTTAATTAGGGTTAAGCAAATGTATAGTGCTAGGAGCTTCCCAGGACTGTATCCAGCTTTTCCAGCCAAGCTTAGCGAATCACTTTAAATTTGCTTATCCCTAGTTGGTACTTTTTTGTAAGAATTTTTGTAAGATAAAAATGTATTCTTCGATATGGATTCAAATGTCAGGGCAAAACCAACAGACAAGAGTGACCCTGTTTTTGGATAAACCACTTGTTTCTGTTGTATAAGACTAAAATTTTAAAATAAAAAATAACATTTTTTACACATGCAGTGACCACTCTCCTTCCGCCCTTTATGCATAAGGACCCCATACACACAGTGGCCAACCCCTCTGATTTCAGTGGCACTGTCCAGTCTACTAAGGAAGGGATGGAGAAGCTTTAGACCTCCAGCTGCTGCAAAACTACAATCCCCATCATGTCTGGGCAGCCAAAGCTAAATGGTAAGAAGCAAAGAACCATCAAAAAAACTCTTATCAAGTTTGAGGAACAACCAATGGTATGTAAACTAATGTCAGAAAGTGACAAAGATTTGTAATTTACTTCTATTAAAGAAATCTCAAATCTTCCAGTACTTATCAGCTGCTGTATGTCCTGCAGGAAGTGGTGTATTGTTTCCAGCCTGATACAGTGCACTCTGTTGCCACCTCTGTCCATATCAGGAACTGTCCAGATTAAAATAGGTTTTCTATGGGGATCAGAGAGTGCTGTGTCAGACTGGAAAGAGTTCATCACTTCCTGCAGGATATACAGCAGCTGATAAATACTGGAAGACTAGAGATTCATTATTAGAAGCAAATTACAAATCTCTGGCACTTTCTGACACCAGTTGATTTGAAATAAAAAATGGGACAGAATAATAAAGATGTTAAAACATATACTATGGGGGAGATTTATCAAACATGGTGTGAAGTGAAACTGGCTCAGTTGCCCCTAGCAACCAATCAGATTCCGCCTTTCATTTTCAAAAGATTCTGTGAGGAATGAAAGGTGGAATCTGATTGGTTGCTCGGGGCAACTGAGACAGTTTTACTTTACACCATGTCTGATAAATCCCCCCCTACGTGTTTCAAGGCCAGACTGGCCTCTTCTTCATGTGCATAACTATGAAGCGTACAGCTACAGGTATATATATACATATATATATATATATATATATATATATATATATATATATATATATATATTGTAGGGATCTTCCCGGGGGATGGTGTGTTTGGACACAGTTCAGACAGCAAACTTGGACTTATAAAAACAGCTGGGTGTTTATTAGCTGCATAAACAGTCCTCAACAGAAATGTAGCAATACCATGCTTTTCAGAACAAAACAAAACAAAAAGGTCCTTGCCCGTCTGGGCACTTACTAACACAGGTCTCCTATCTGACTCTTCAGTAGGCAGTATCACAGGGTATGAATAGGCCCCAGCGGCGGCAGTATTCGGTGCTCCCAGGAGATACAGCATGCAAGCTGTTCACCCCTGGCTGAGAGCAATCCCTTTCAGACTGACCAGAGCTTTTGCCTTCTCAGGCTGATTGGGATCAGAGCTCACCTGATCCCAAAACCCACACTGGATCGAGGGGGAGGGAATGGCAGGTCCCACTACCAACCTACCCACCATTCCAGTAAATCCGGCCCGGAAAATTTAAAGAACAACTCAGCAGCATATCACTGCTGAGTGACAGGTCTCTTCCGGATTTACCATCTCCCCATAAGCAGTAGTCTGGGTGAGATGTACCTCCCCTCAAGCACTTTTCCTGTGACATGTCCACAGCACCTAATCGCAAAGCAGGAGGCGTCTGCAGGTGCTACTCCCCAGCTGGTGGCCGCAGCCGCGCCAGAGACCTTGTCTGTGAAAAGAGCCGTGCAGCGAGCGCTGCAAAAGATGACTGCTGATGACGATATTGAGGCCTACTTAACTGTCTTTGAGCGGGTGGCTGAGCGAGAGAAGCTACCCTCCACTGAGTGGGCAGAAGTGATTGCGCCCTATTTAACAGGCGAACCTCAAAAGGCCTATTATGACCTCAGTGAGCAAGAGGTCAAAGACTATCCTCGGCTAAGAGCGGAGATACTTGCCCGACTAGGAGTTACTGCTGCTGTCCGTGCCCGGAGGGTCCGCAACTGGAGCTACAGTCTGGACAAGTCAGCGAGGTCCCAGATGTACGACCTGATCCATTTGGCAAGAAAGTGGTTGGAGCCAGACACCTCTACTCCTGCCCAGATCCTAGAGAGGGTCGTGATGGATCGCTACCTCCGTGCCCTTCCTGCTGATCTACAACGCTGGGTAGGACAAGGTGACCCTAGGAGTGCCGACGAACTCGTCAGCCTTGTGGAGAGGTTCCAGGCGACCGAGGACTACCTCCGTGATGTTCCTGCAGCACCGTCACCTCCCCGGAGTGCCAGATCTGTGCCATCATCTGGTAAGAGACTTCCATCTATTGGGGGAGTGTGGAGGGGTGCTGATAGAGGGAAGAGCGCTCAGGAGGTGTCTCAGGGGCAAAAGACTGGTGATGGTCCCCGGTGGCTAAGTGGCCCTAAAAAGGACTCCCTGCCAAGGAGACCAGGCCCTATCCAGTGCTGGAGATGCCATGAGACGGGACATGTGTCTGCCCATTGCCCTCTTACCACTGAGCCCATGGAGTGTGACGCTAGCCGGCGTCAGTCGCTATTTGCGGAGCCGTCATGTGTTGCAGTTCCTGGACTAGAGACTGAACCACAAGTCTGCAACATTACTGTCAATGACTTCCCTGTTAAGGCGTTGCTGGACTCAGGAAGCCTTGTCACCCTGGTGCATGCCAGCCTGGTGGCTGGGGACTTTGTGCCAAAAAGACATATGAGCGTTGTGTGCATACATGGTGATACAAAGGTGTACCCTATAGTACTGGCTAATGTCGGGACTGAACTAGGCACTGTACAATATGAAGTGGGTGTGGTTAAAAACCTTATGCATAATGTAATATTGGGGCGTGATTTTCCATTGTTCTGGGCTCTATGGGGAAAACAACAATCCCCTGAAAGGAGTGAGGAGACCCCTAAGTCTATTGCATTACCCACGGTAAATGATAAAAATGTACAGGAGGAATATGATGCTTTTCCTTTGCAGGTCCTGGCTGGTGAGGAAGAGGCTCCTCCCACTGAGCAGAATGTTCCAGACTTAGAGGTGTCTAGGGATAATTTTGGTACTGCACAATTACAGGACCCCACTCTCAAAAATGCTAGAGAGCAGGTCACTGTTATGAATGGGGTACCTCAGGAACCAGAAGCTGAGAAAAAATTTCCGCATTTTTCTGTGACTAATGATCTCTTCTATAGAGTCACTAAGATTAATGATGAGGTTGTGGAACAGCTTCTGGTGCCTAAGTCGTACCGGCATCAGGTACTCGACATGGCCCATAATCATGTCCTTGGGGGCCACTTGGGGACAGATAAAACACAGGAGAGAGTCCTCCAGAGGTTTTTTTGGCCTGCGATTTATGCTGACATAAAAAATTACTGCGAGTCGTGCCCCACATGTCAGCTTAGCGCCCCAGTGTCGCATTTCTGCAGTCCTTTGGTTTCGCTCCCCATCATAGAGGTACCTTTTGACCGCATTGCAATGGACTTGGTGGGACCCATTGTAAAGTCGGCAAGGGGACACCAGTACATTTTGGTGGTCTTAGACTACGCAACCCGCTATCCTGAGGCTGTATCCCTAAGAAACACTGCGTCTAAAACAATTGCCCGTGAGTTGTTTTATATGTTTTCCAGGGTGGGGATCCCCAAAGAAATCTTGACCGACCAAGGTACTCCGTTTATGTCAAAGGTGATGCAGGATGTATGCAAACTGTTTAAAATCTCACACCTTCGTACCTCTGTATATCATCCCCAGACAGATGGATTAGTGGAGAGGTTTAATAAAACCCTAAAACATATGTTAAAGAAAGTAGTGGAAAAAGATGGTCGGGATTGGGATCACTTACTACCTTACCTGATGTTTGCTATTAGGGAAGTGCCCCAAGCATCCACAGGGTTCTCTCCCTTCGAGTTGGTCTATGGTCGTCACCCGAGGGGTTTGTTGGATATAGCGAAAGAGACATGGGAAAGTGAGTCCACCCCATACAAGAGTGTTATAGAGCATGTAGCACAAATGCAGGACCGTATAGCCACTGTAATGCCCCTAGTAAGGGAACACCTCCAGAAGGCGCAAGAGAGCCAAAGCAGAATTTACAATCGTTCTGCCAGAATCAGGACATTTAGCCCAGGTGACCGGGTACTCATACTTGTTCCCACTGTAGAAAGTAAATTCTTAGCAAAGTGGCAGGGTCCCTATGAAATTGTAGAGAAGGTCAGTGAGGTAAACTACAAGGTACACCAACCAGGTAGAAGGAAGCCTTTCCAAGTTTATCACATAAACTTGATCAAACCCTGGAAAGACAGGGAATCCTTGGTGGCGACAAACTTTGTTAATCATTTGTCACAACCAATCCCTCCGGTCAAGATTGGTGATACTCTATCAGTGTCACAGAAGCAGGAGACTAAAGAGTTTTTGCAGAAAAATAAAGACAAGTTTTCTGACCTCCCAGGGCGTACGCATTTCATTCACCATCACATTGAAACTGAGCCTAGAAGCAGAGTAAACCTTAAGCCCTATAGGATACCAGAAGCACTGAGGGAGGCGGTGTCAGCCGAGGTAAAACGTATGCTTGACCTAGGAGTCATTGAGGTGTCCCAGAGCGAGTGGTCCAGCCCGATTGTGTTAATCCCAAAGCCCAATGGAACTTGGAGGTTCTGTAATGACTTTAGAAAGTTAAATGAGATCTCCAAGTTCGATGCCTACCCCATGCCCAGGGTGGATGAGTTGATTGAGAGAATGGGTAGTGCCAGGTACATAACCACCCTCGATCTCACAAAGGGCTACTGGCAGATCCCCCTCACTCCTGAGGCTAGAGAGAAGACTGCATTCTCCACCCCTGATGGGCTCTTCCAATACGTAGTGATGCCATTCGGGTTACATGGAGCCCCTGCCACTTTTCAGAGGTTGATGGACTTGATCCTGCGACCACATCGGGATTACTCTGCTGCCTACCTCGATGATGTGGTCATTTTTAGCCCGGATTGGGAAAGTCACCTCTGTAAGGTCCAGGCGGTGTTAGATGCCATAAGCGATGCGGGGTTAACCATCAATGCAGAGAAGTGTGCACTAGCCTTAGAGGAGGCCAAATACCTGGGATACATTATTGGGAGGGGGTTAGTGAAACCACAACTAAATAAAATTGAGGCAATACAGAATTGGCCCAAACCCCTCACAAAGAAACAGGTCAGAGCTTTCCTGGGTATTACGGGCTATTACCGGAGGTTTGTGCCAAACTTTGCCACAGTTGCAGCCCCGCTAACTGACCTGACAAAGGGTGCGAAGTCCGCAATGGTGACATGGACTCCAGAGGCCGAGAAGGCTTTTCAAAGCCTTAAATCTGCCCTGTGCCAACAGCCTGTGCTAGTTACCCCTGACTTTAGGCAAGAATTTCTGGTCCAGACAGATGCCTCTAATACAGGGTTAGGTGCCGTCCTCTCGCAGGTCGTGAATGGCGAGGAGCACCCGGTGATGTACTTGAGTAGGAAGCTATCCCCGGCCGAAAAAAACTACGCCATTGTTGAGCGAGAATGTCTGGCAGTGAAATGGGCCCTAGAGTCCCTAAGGTACTACTTGCTGGGTAGAAAATTCAAGTTAGTTACAGACCATGCCCCCCTAACATGGATGAAGCTGAACAAGGAGAAAAATGCGAGGGTGACTAGATGGTTTCTATCCCTCCAAAACTTTAATTTTACAGTGGAACACAGGCCAGGAAAGTTACAGGCAAATGCTGACGCCCTATCAAGGGTACACTGTCTGTGGGGACAGAATGCTCAGCCCTCCGGTCTGAAAAAGAGGGGGGGGATATGTGGACATGTCACAGGAAAAGTGCTCGAAGGGAGGTACATCTCACCCAGACTACTGCTTATGGGGAGATGGTAAATCCGGAAGAGACCTGTCACTCAGCAGTGATATGCTGCTGAGTTGTTCTTTAAATTTTCCGGGCCGGATTTACTGGAATGGTGGGTAGGTTGGTAGTGGGACCTGCCATTCCCTCCCCCTCGATCCAGTGTGGGTTTTGGGATCAGGTGAGCTCTGATCCCAATCAGCCTGAGAAGGCAAAAGCTCTGGTCAGTCTGAAAGGGATTGCTCTCAGCCAGGGGTGAACAGCTTGCATGCTGTATCTCCTGGGAGCAACGAATACTGCCGCCGCTGGGGCCTATTCATACCCTGTGATACTGCCTACTGAAGAGTCAGATAGGAGACCTGTGTTAGTAAGTGCCCAGACGGGCAAGGACCTTTTTGTTTTGTTTTGTTCTGAAAAGCATGGTATTGCTACATTTCTGTTGAGGACTGTTTATGCAGCTAATAAACACCCAGCTGTTTTTATAAGTCCAAGTTTGCTGTCTGAACTGTGTCCAAACACACCATCCCCCGGGAAGATCCCTACAATATATATATATATATATCTGTACAAGGCATGTTACTAAAAGCCTCTCTGCCTTGGTTGCTATACACTATGAAAGCATAATGCTTGGCAGTGATTGCTTCTGTACCGGGGGTCTCTCTACATTTTGGAGTCGGACCTTGTTACTAAGCTCCTCCCCTTATTTATACATTTTCCTATTATTTACTGATTCCTATTGTTCTGTTTACTTATTTTAAATTCAAACAAACACAGTTACCAGTGAGCGTGAAGAACGACGGTTACAGCATGAGACGGCCATAAAGCAATGTACAGAATGATGGAGCAGGTTTTGTGAAATCCACTTTCCTCCTCCGTGGTTGCCGGCGGTGGTATCAGCAGTGCACAGCTCTAGCAGGTAATATGTGTGTAATATATCCTGTGCTTTTATTTCCTGCCGTTTATGCCATGTGTTTCCTATAGGTAGGGGGCAAACAGAATGTCTTCATCTCCAAGTTTTAAGGCAGGACTTGTGAAAACTGTCCGAAGATAGCTGTAAGAGAGAGAGAAAGTCTTTCAGATATGGAGGCAAAATGTGAAAAAAAATATTTTTCTTTTAAATCAACTGGTTTCAGAAAGTTATATAGATTTGTAATTTACGTCTATTCAAAAAATCTCAAATATTCCCATACTTATCAGCTGCTGTATGTCCTGCAGGAAATATTGTTTTCTTTCCAGTCTGACACAATGCTCTCTGCTGCCACCTCTGTCCATGTCAGGAACTGTCCTGGTTTTCTATGGGAATTTAGTGCTACTCTGGACAGAGGACATGACATGGACAGAGGTGGCAGTAGAGAGCACTGTGTCAGACTGGAAAGAAAACATCATTTTCTGCAGGACATACAGCAGCTGATAAGTATGGGAAGACTTGAGATTTTTAAATAAAAGTAAATTACAAATCTATATAACTTTCTGAAACCAGTTTATTTAAAAGAAAAAAAAAATCGCTGGACAACCCCTTTAAGGTTTATCACTGCACCACCTGTACTATGGTTTAAGAGTATAATTCCTGAGAACGAATTGATAAAGATATGTAGAGAAGAAGGGAATGGTGTTCAACATAGATGTTACTAAAATATCTACAAACTTCCATTTATTCTCTAGTGGACAACAACAGATCTTGCTCTTAAAGGGCTTGTCCAGGCTTAGAAAAACATGGCTGCTTCCTCCATTGTACCACTCTTGTCCTCCCTTTGGCTGTTGGTTTTGGATCTTAGTTCCATTGAAGTGAATGTAGCTGAATTGCAATACCACACACAACCTGAGGGCAGGGGTCGTGCCTTTTGCAAGGAGGTAGCTGTGCTTTTTCTAATCATGAATAGCCACTTTAAAGGGAACCAATCAGCACATCTGTGATTGGGCTCCCAAAATGGCTGCACAAACCTCATACCCGGGTTTCCTATGGTGTCGGGGGTTCACAGTGACCCCACCAGCAGAATAGTGAGTGCAGCTCTGGAGTATAATACAGGATGTAACTCAGGTTCAGTACAAGATCAGTAATGTACAGTATGTACACAGTGACCCCACCAGCAGAATAGGGAGTGCAGCTCTGGAGTATAATACAGGATGTAACTCAGGATCAGTAATGTAATGTATGTACACAGTGACCCCACCAGCAGAATAGGGAGTGCAGCTCTGGAGAATAATACAGGATGTAACTCAGGATCAGTGGACGGTAAGAAAAGAGTGGTTTAGCTATTAAAATTATTTCATACCTCTTGCATAGTCGCTTTATTATTCATATGAGACTTTCTGTGGGATTCCATCTATTCAGGGTATTTAGAAATTTGGAGATTTTTTTACCAAACATTTGTTCCGAAAAAAACTATCTTCTGAATTTGCTGTAAAATATTTGCAGTTGGTCAGTTCTGGCAGAGTTTCCCATCAGCTGTGTGTGTTGTAGAGAGTTTGTCCTCCTACCGATCTTGAAATAGTCCCTTTAATGAAGTAGCTATGGCTCATGATTGTCTGGTGACATAGCGGCATTCCAGACACACCGAATAGTACAACCACATAGCTGACTTATATAAATACTCCTCTGGAGATACCGGGCTGAGGAGCGCACAGGAGGACAAGAGGAGCTATCAATAATGAGGAGTATAGGGAGACATGGTGCCACCTTGGCTCTATTCATTTATCCTCAATCCCAGGTGCCCTTATGGGGGCTCCAAGATACACAATCAACTTTTTTTTACTTCAGATTTTGCTAGATTTTTTTTTTTACTCACATTATCCAAACTGGATATCCTTCTCTTTCATTTGGTTCTGCAGCATAGTCCCCCCCCATAGAAGTAATGTCTCAAAGCAGACATCTAAAATTTCGGTCCCAACCACATCTTCAGCTCTCGCATGGACAGACATGTTTCACACTGGGCGGTAAAGTAGTTGAGACAACTGCCCGATGCCCAGTGAGTTTAGCTGGGACTGTAGGCAAAAGGGGGAAGGTAAAAGTATAGCAGAGAGAATAGGAGCAGGGGGATAGTATGGGGTTAAGGGCAGTTAGTGAGGAAGTTTGAAAGATGACAGGGGATTGGTGCAGGTCAATCACCAAGGGAGGAGTCAGAGTCCATAAAAGGAGGAGGAGCACATGGATCTTCAGTTGCCCGCCGGAACAGTTTCAGCTCGCCCTCCCTCCCTATGTGGCCATGTTGGTTTGCGTAGGTGGGTTGGGTGAGGGTCTTTTTGTTGTTCCTTGTCATGACACTCTTCGTAGGGAGGTCTTGCAGGGCACTTTAAATGGGCCTGGGAAAAAGGAGACCCATCATAGGGATTGCTTCCCTGATGATGACAAGTGAGTGTTAAGTTATGTGTTGTTCCCTTCAGGATAGGTCCCTGGGAAGGGTGTGGTGAATTGGAAGTACCCATATGACATATTGTAAGCTCCGGAGTCAGGGCAATGCGGCTAGGGGGGGAATTAGTTTGGTGTTGGTACTGCCCTGATGGCGCCCTGCCAAACCTCCCTGTTTTTTTACAGATTACAAAAAGTATTTTTGATAATATTTTGATAATATTTGTTGACCTGTTATTTATTGTTATGTGTTGAAGCACTTTAAGAAAAGGCTGTTGTGGCCATTCTATTCCAATGCTAAACTGGTGTCAGTTAAAGTCTGGGTCAAATGAAGGTAAAAGGGGGGTGGGCGTTGGCGTAATGGCTTAAAGGGGGGGGGGGGGGGGGAGTGCATATGGGGGCAGCCAAAAGGAACTCAGCCATACCAAGAGTCAAGAAGTAATGCATTCTGTACTGTATGCACTTCAATGTATGGCACAGGAGCAGGGAATGATAAACAGGTGTCTCTGTTCCTATACGGCCTGGGTGCTGGAGGTAGATGTTGTGGCAGCTGGTGCGCTCTGCTGTTTTAAGGTAGTTTGGTGCTAGACTAGAGCAAAATAATCCATACTTGAGGTATGAAGGCAGAGATGACGAAATAGAATAAGACTGGGTGTAGCAAGGGTAGTGTCAGTGCCGTGTAGGGGCGTTGTCTAATTAGTGCAGTAATTTGCCAGGATTGTAGTATAGATACTTGAAAGAAGAAAATTCTCGTACTCGCATATATATATATATATATATATATATATATATATATATATATATATATATATATATATATATATATACGCCCAGGGCCGGACTGGGACTTAAAACCATATCATGGATAGCCGTGTAAAATACGCCCTGTAGCAAATTCTGCTTAATTTAGCCATGTCCCCCACTACTCCCTTAAACATGTGAACCCCACCATCAGCATCTAAAAATAATTCTATAACATAATCTGCTGTGGATTTGATGCAGCATATATATGCATTCATTTCAACTGATTAAATCAGAAGCATCAAAATCGCATTGGCTTAGGTATGAACTTGCCCTTAAAGGAAACCTGTGGGGTCTATACCAGGTACACAGCTGTAGATCCCAGCATACAGATCAGGGACCGGACCTTTAGTCCAGTGTAAACCTCTATAATCATTCTTTTCATTACCAGCTAAAGTGTCAGAGAGGTGGAGCCACAGCAGTTGTGAAACTTTAGTTGGTAATGAAAAGGACAATTATATAAGTTTACACTGGACTAAAGGTCCTGTCAGTGATATCTCCCTCACACCTGTCTGCTGAGATCTACAGCCCTACACCTGGTATGGACCTCACAGATTCCCTTTAAAGGAGAAAAACATGGCCACCTTCTTCCAGAAACAGCACCACACTCTTCTTCAGGTTGTGTGAGGTATTGCAGCTCAGTTCCATTGAAGTGAATGGAGCCAAGCTGTAATACCACACACAGTCTGAGGACAGGGTGGTGCTGTTTTTGGACAAAAGTTACTATATTTTTTAAATCCCTTTTATCCTGACTACAATATAATGGCGGTATAAGTAGTAAGGTTTTAATTATTAAAATGTGTCTGGTTGTGATCTCATGTGTAATCAAAGATAAGTAATAAACTGCTAGATAGCTATTTCCTATCTATCTATCTATCTATCTATCTATCTATCTATCTATCTATCTATCTATCTATCTATCTATCTCCTATCTATTATCTATCTATCTATCTATAGTATAAGTAGGGCCCCAGGACAAATTTTAGGATATATAAGGGTAACATAGGTAAGAATTTCCTGTGCATGATAATACTGTCATAGTTAATAACACCAGGAAGTAAATATTATCCCCATACTGTACACGTTACTGCCATACTGGTACTAAGCAAACCCACCAATATTCCAATACTACCAGTATATAAGTAACAATATCACCACACCATGAGCACCGCCATTATCACCACATAATGACTAATACCGCTACACTGTGACTGAATACAATCCACTATATACAACACTAATATTACCAATAATACGAATAATACCACCACACCATGCCCACTACCCTCAGCATACGGTGACTGGATAATACCACTATACCATCACAACATGCCCACTACTGTCACCATACAATGACTGGATAATACCAGTATACCATCACACCATGCCCACTACTCCCACCATACGGTGACTGGAAAATACCACTATACTGGCACCAAATAACAGCCACTATATAAATAGCAATATCATCCCAGAACAGTGACCATAGAACACAGGTGTCACACTCCGGCCCTCCAGCTGTTACAAATCTACAAATCCCATCATGACTGGACAGCTAAAGCATGACGGGAATTGAAGCTTTGAAACACCTAGAAGGACGGGTTCAGACACCCCTGATACAGAGGTAGATCCCAGCAATTCTGCAGACCTTATAAGTGATTATAGTGCAGTTATATCCTGTCACTCACAGTAGGAGTCTTCTCTGCATGAAGAGACGTCCACTTTTCCTTTTCTTCTCCATCTGGCTCCGGCCATCATGAAGGCTTCTCTGGCCATGACTCCTCTCCACGGGATCTGCCAGACAGACATTTCAGGCTTCTTGCTCCAGCAACATCCTCATCTATACATCCCCCCATATAGAATAGCCCCCTGCTGTACATCCTTCCATATAGAATATCCCCCCCCGCTGTACATCCCCCCATATAAAATAGCCCCCCGCTGTACATCCCCCATATAAAATAGCCCCCCTGTACATTCCCCCATATAAAATAGCCCCCCCTTGCATCCCCCATATAGAATAGCTCCCTGCATTTCCCCATATAGAATAGCCCCCCTCCTGTACATCCCCCCATATAAAATAGCCCCCCTGTACATTCCCCCGTATAGAATAGCCCCCCTGCATCCCCCTCCTATATAGAATAGCCCCCCTGCATCCCCCTCCCATATAGAATAGCCCCCCTGCATCCCCCTCCTATAAAGAATAGCCCCCCTGCATCCCGCTCCTATATAGAATAGCCCCCCTGCATCCCCCTCCTATAAAGAATAGCCCCCCTGCATCCCCCTCCCATATAGAATAGCCCCCTGCATCTCCCACCTATATAGAATAGCCCCCCTGCATTCCCCTCCCATATAGAATAGCCCCCTGCATCCCCCTCCTATATAGAATAGCCCCCCCTGCATCCCCCTCCCATATAGAATAGCCCCCTGCATCCCCCCAATATAGAATAGCCCCCTGCATCCCCCTCCTATATAGAATAGCCCCCCTGCATCCCCCTCCTATATATAATAGCCCCCCTGCATCCCCCTCCCATATAGAATAGCCCCCTGCATCCCCCTCCTATATAGAACAGCCCCCCTGCATCCCCCTCCTATATAGAATAGCCCCCTGCATCCCCCTCCTATATAGAATAGCCCCCCTGCATCCCCCTCCTATATAGAATAGCCCCCCTGCATCCCCCTCCCATATAGAATAGCCCCCTGCATACCCCTCCTATATAGAATAGCCCCCCTGCATCCCCTCCCATATAGAATATCCCCCTGCATCCCCCTCCTATATAGAATAGCCCCCCTCCTGCACCCCTCCCATATAGAATAGCCCCCTGCATCCCCCTCCCATATAGAATAGCCCCCTGCATCCCCCTCCTATATAGAATAGCCCCCCTCCTGCACCCCCTCCTATATAGAATAGCCCCCCTGCATCCCTTCCCATATAGATTAGCCCCCCTGCATCCCCCTCCCATATAGAATACCCCCCTGCATCCCCCTCCCATATAGAATAGCCCCCTGCATCCCCTCCCATATAGAATAGCCCCCTGCATGCCCCCCATATAGAATAGCCCCCCCTGCATCCCCCTCCCATATAGAATAGCCCCCTGCATCCCCCTCCTATATAGAATAGCCCCCTGCACCCCCCCCCCATATAGAATAGCCCCCTGCATCCCCCTCCAATATAGAATAGCCCCCCCCCTGCATGCCCTCCCTGTGTGGCCACATGTGAAGGGGTTAAACCCCCCCCCCCCAAGTGCGCGCGGCACGTCTGCGGCCCTCGGCACTTGGGGGGGGGGGATCGGGATCAGGCGGAGACACGACACCACAGCCCCCTCCTGCCACCACAGCCCGCTCACCTCGGCCCGGCTGGCCCGCTGGAGGAGCACGTCAGGAGTGGGCCGGGAGAAGCAGGCTGCGGTGGCAGGAGCCGGCTGCATCGTGATTTTTTTTTCCCCCGTTATGCGGCCCTCGGACTGGTAATCTGGCCAGCCCAGCAAATGCCCGCCTTGCCAGATTACCAGTCCGGGCCTGTATCCGCCTTCTGTCCAACCAGATCGGGTAACACGAGTCGTAGGACTCTCTCTCTAGGTAGAGCTAACTCCTGAAGGTTTCCCCAGGTAGTCAAGCATAGTCAGTATGGTACTTTGGCTCTCAGCAACTTTGTCCTACTGGGACACTACTTTGTCCTACTAGGGATCAGTCCCTCTTCCTTTCCTTTAGGGGGTGACTGTCCTGACATTAAGAAGGACCCAAGGCATAGCCAATGGTTACCCCACTTCTAAGGGTCTAGCACTGCATACTGTAGGCTAAGTGTCTCATAAGAATAATCTCTGGTTAAGCCCGCTTAGTCAGTGCAGCAGGAACTCTTGGCTTTAGTTTGTCTCCCATACACTAAACTCCTGACTAAAAGGAACCTAGACCAGGAAACTACCTCAACTTACATAGAGCTGTGTCACAGGAAGAGTGGAGAGTAGAGAGTGTGTGAGGATAGAAGGTCTACACCTGTGATTGGTCAACCCAACAAATAACTAATCCTTTACATACTGGAGCTGTGTACAAGGGGACAAGTGAGACACCTAGTGGTTGGAGTGGAAATCACAGCACAGCGCCTAGGTCTTGGTGTGGCACCTGACAGAGGTACTTTCACAAAGGCAGTCAATATATATATATATATATATATATATATATATATATATATAGATGCCAGTGTAGTTGGTGGCTGTTATAACTATATAACCACATATGTCCATCACATTCTGAATGACAGCAAGCACAGTTCTAGAGTTCTTGACATCATTTATATAACTTTTCATTTGGCAAACAATAACCTTAATCCCTATAATACCCCTTTAAAAACATCTTTCGAATGTCGCTATTAAAAACGTCCCCGGCTCGTGACCGTCAGAGGTCGTTCATCATCCGGCCTCACAAATGCACATAGAAGAGCCCCGACAGCTGAAAACACATTATCCTATATTGTAAAATACAGATTGTTTTATTGCTCTCCTTAAATTATCGGTTAATAGAAAAGCAGTAAGGCCAATTCTGGATCCTTATAAATAACAGCTTTATGGATCCGGGATTTATGGAGTTGTAATGTGTCACTTGAAGATGACGGGGACAAACTGATGAAACTCTTACATAAATATGTTTTTTTTTTTTTTTATTTTTCTTTTTTTGCTGACCCCTGGAGAAAAATGTTCCTGTAATATCAGTTTTTG
The DNA here is from genome assembly GCF_027789765.1 of Dendropsophus ebraccatus. Taxonomy (NCBI): domain Eukaryota; kingdom Metazoa; phylum Chordata; class Amphibia; order Anura; family Hylidae; genus Dendropsophus; species Dendropsophus ebraccatus. Next base: position 18,850,570 of record NC_091462.1, on the reverse strand, counting down.
CTTTACCGGAGGATTCCTGGAAGAGCGCAGCTTCTGGGTAACAGGAATACCTTGCTTCGTCTCAGCTAATGCCAAAGAAGGAGCCGCTGAAGAATGGATCTCCTTCCAGTAAACACTGAATATAATTTACAAATTAATACCTTTGTGTTAGTGGAGTAAAAGACAGACAGGAAAGTCGGAGACTGCAACGAGAGCGCTACAACGTAAATATTTTTCTGTGGTTTACCAATTTAGCCCCAATGCAATTACTGTAATGTTCCATCTAGTGTCCCGGCCGCTGCCTGAACTGTAGAGGGATGACTCACGGAAAGATCCCAGAAGGAATATATCAGAGCCCACCTCGGCATTCCTGGGGACATCTTATCTAGGTGCCGAGGTTCTTATCAGGAGACACTCATATCTTACATTACGGATCGCCCTCTGATATGTAGGATGTTGTCTGGCAGCAGGCGCTATCTATGGGCTTCACAGGAGGGGAGTGGTTGTACAGTCACAAAAATAATTCTCTCTTTTTAGGTATCGCACTTAATTTCTTAGTTCTTGCCAGGGACTAGCAGCAGATAAAAGAAGTCTGCTCTGTCCGTTCTGTGTTTTTAGGGTTGGACGGGCTACCAGAAGACAATGCCAGTTGGAGTAGCCTAATGACGTACCAATAGTTCTAGTTAGGTCCTATTTTATGGGCCGATTGGGGGGCAATCAATAATGTAAACAAGCGCCGATCTGCTAGATTGGTGCTCGTTTACTGGGCCTATTACACAGCCCGATAATCATTTAGCAATCGTTACCGATGTCCTTTCAGCCCTTGTTTAAACACCATACTTTACTTAAACATGTTGCAGGTCTTCTCCTCCACTCCTTCTTGTTCCCTGTTCCGAGCACAGCAGCAGCTTTGGTGCGGCCTGAGCTGACAGACCGCTCAGCCAATCACTAGCCTCGGCGGTCCTGGCCAGTGATTGGCTGAGCGGTCTGTCAGCTCAGACAGGCCCCACCGAAGCTGCTGCTGCACGCAGGATCGAGAGGAAGAAGCAGCGCAGGAGAAGACCTGCAACATGCTTAGGTAAAGCATGGTGCTTGTGAAATTATTCGTTGCCCGCCACGCATCGCTATTACATGCAGCGATGCGCGGTCGTTGCCTGATCTTAGGTTTGAACCTAAATAAACGATGAGCCGATGACACGATCATCGACTGATCGTTGTCTCTATTATCGCTCCGTGGAATAGGACCCTTAGAGTGAACCTCAAATATGCTCCGGTTCGTCCAAGCTCTTGGCATTTGATTACTGGTGCCTAAAGAAGTTGGATGCAGCCCTAAGGCTGCCTGGAAATCATGGTAACAGCCTATGGCCTATGGCTGTATCCATGTTTTCCAGGACTCCCTAGGGCTTCACCCAACTTCTTCAGCCCCCTGTAATTGAATGTCGACAGTTTGGGTTCCGATAAACCTGAGCATACTTGAGGTTCGCTCATCTCTAGTTCTAGTTTATATGAGATGATTCACGAAAAAACTATATTTTATCAATGATATATCCTAGATGTACAATGATAACAAAGAATATGGTAAGATTAAAAATGGATGTGTTACTGACTTACCTAACCACATTCCCACACTATCTACCTTACCTCCACACGGCACAGGAGGCAGAATTGTAATGTCCCTTTTGTCCGTCCGTAACAAGTAGCAGCCGGCCATCCTATCAACATTTAGGGCTTGGGCTTGGTCCCCTGTTCCAGCGCCGGGTCCCGGATCACGCTGCTCCGGTCTGCGGTGCCCAGCTGCTTCCTGGTTTGTTACGCGGGCTTGAGATGTTGCCCTCATCCACCTCCTCCCGGCTATATGCAAAAAAGCTCCCTCTAGCCGGAGTACCCCTTTAAGAAAGTTGTATGATATCACTCCACAAGGGTCTGCACCTACGACCAGGGACACGGAGCAGTCATCGCAATATTTCTAGGCCTGTAAAGTTGTTTAATTAGATCTCGGCCGTATTTTTAGTAAATTGCATTTGTGCTCACGGCTCAGGAGTTGTACGGCAGTAAAATAACTTCATAAGAGTTAAAGAGACAGCTGTGACAAATTCTGCCGTAGTGTTCTTCTCGTGACACTTTTTATATAAAAATAAATCTCCATGTGTTATTCATCGCTCCTCGGAATACACGTCCAGCCCAGTTCAATGAACTCCGTATCTCCACATCAAGAGCCATAAATACTGGAGATCTATCTGTATTAGGGGCAGTGAGGTTGGGTCTGATCTGTCATGGAAAACTTAGATTGAAGGAAATCTCACCAGTCTATCTATTGAATTCAGTAAATTTACATTTCGTCATTCGGTGAAGATGGAAGGCATCATGTCTGCTGTGCTTTCATGTATAGATTGTATACAGGGCCGGCTCCAGGTGTTTGCAGGCCCTCGGGCGACAGAGCTTCAGCAGGCCATCATCCACACACTATGCACCCATCATCCACACACTATGCACACACTACACTTGAGACCTCACTGACATACACAAACACACATTATTGACACTGACACAGACACTGACACACAGCACTTACAGCTCAGTCTTCTCCCTCTTCCTCTCTGTCTGACTGCTTTCCACACTGTGAGGTTGAGGACCTTCGGGTCATGTGATCAGGTCCTTCACCTTTCTCTCTCTCTGTGCAGATCCTGCTCCCTCTCCTGTCTTCTGATGTTCAGTTCTCACCCTGCACTACAGTGATCAGGCTGAACATTAGAACACTGGGCCCCTCTCTCTCTCTCTCTCTGGGCCCCTAGAGGCGCCGTGGGCCCTGGCACTTGCCCAGGTAAGCCCTGTGCTGATGCCGGCCCTGATTGTATAGGGTAACTACTGTGTAGACTGAAAGTGGTAGATAACTGTCAAATGATAGCCATCCCTCCAACCCCAACTTCTACCTATGTCATCTGACCTCCCCCCGAAACTTGCACACTTGCTGGTGGCTATAGTTGCACCAGGGTACAAATGGAAATATGTTAAAATGTCCGGGACGTATAGCCCTTGCTCTCCCTGGTCTGTCTTTTTAAAAGGGGAAAATATTTTCCTTTTAAATCAACTGGTGTCAGAAAGTTATATAGAGTTGTAATTTACTTCTATTTAAAAATCTCATGTCTTCCAGTACTTATCAGCTGCTGTATGTCCTGCAGGAATGTCCTGGTGTATTCTTTCCAGTCTGACACAGTGCTCTCTGCTCCCAGGCAGTAACTGTTCAGAGCAGTAGCAAATCCTCATAGAAAACCTCTCCAGCTCTGGACAGTTCCTGACATGGTCAGAGGAGACAGCAGAGAGCACTGTGTCATACTGGAGAGAATGCACCACTTCCTGCAGGACATACAGCAGCTGGTAATAGATGTAAATCACAGATCCACATAACTTTCTGACACCAGTTGATTTGAAAGAAAAGCTGGAGTTCACCTTTAAAGTGTCACTGTTGTTTAATTTTTTTTTTTGCAGAAATCAATAGTACAGGCGATTTTAAGAAACTTTGTAATTGCGTTTATTAGCTGAAAAAAGCATTTTTATCATGAAAAAGCAGTTTGATACTCTCCCCCCCTGTCTTCATGGTTCTCTATGGAGAGGGGAGGGGTTGAGGGAGATGAGGCACCAAAACAGGACTAATTTACAGCTACATCACCGGGCTATCTCCTCTGAAGTCAGCACTGACCTCTCTGAACTCTGAATACCGTCTTTCACGCACCTCCCAGTGTGTAATTCTTTGTTCTCTGCTCTCTGCTGGTGACTAATCTCCCTCCTCCCACCTCCCCCCTTCACTCTCCATGGGTTACACAGGGCACGACTGATGTACAAGAGTCGAGATTTCTTGATAATGAGCAGTGAATGAGAGGAGGAGGGAGGGACCTGGGGAAAGGCTTTTTGAATGCAGATAATGGCATATTTGCCTAATAAACACAATTACAAAGTTTCTTAAAATCGCCTATACTATTGATTTCTGCAAAAAAAAAAAAGGAGACAGTGACAATTTAAGTTTTACCGCTAACTATCAGGCGCTTACTTTGGTTCTACAAAGTCTGTACTTACATTTAAACCAAAAATCCCAACTGTGTTCTTCAGGTCTCTGAATGTCTTACAGCTTGGTAGCCTCTTGGCCCTAGTCCTGGCCTGAAGCTCACAAAGGTCCTAGGATGAAGCTATAAGGCAGCTGTGCACCTTCTCTGTGTGTACAGACTGTGTAGCTCTTTCTCTGCTTTCCTCTGTCTCTGTTGACTCCCTTTCAGAGTCACCAGGGGCTGGTTCTTCACAGGAGATAGTCTGGGCCCCAAATTGCTTAGAGCTAGCCTATCTCACTTCCTGTTCTTCTCTATAGAGAAGCAGGCCTACAGCAAGCTCTTCCTTTCTCCAGAAGGTTCTTTAAAGAGTATGTCCAAGTGAGACACTGCGTGCATTTCCTTTGAATGGGAGGAAGCAGGGTAAGCCACTCCTGCCAGGATCTGCCCCAATGAATAGTCTCCAGCCTCTGGTTTGGACAGCATGAAATAGGTGATAGATTCTCTTTAAGGGGTTATCCATGTCCTTAAAGGCAATGTGTCACCAAATTTTCATTAAATTATTAGAGTCGGATGCTAAAACTTGTCCTTTTATTCCAATCTGTTTCTAGTTTATGACTGTAATTCATTGATGTCACTTTTTGTACATTGCTATGGGGGCTGCCATATCGCCTGGGCTGTTCTTAGCAGCACTTATTCACATACTTTACAGCAAGACTCATGGACATAGACAACTATAGACAGATTCTGTCCCATTGAGACGAATGCAAAGCATCACTGAGCGTCCTCTGTGACCTTGGAGGAGGTCATTCCACAGGGAGCTGCTATTGTCTCCTCTTTCTACTGGTGTCACATGACACTGCAATGCTGCACAGATCACTTTACGGCAGCCTCCTCTTATCACCACAGAAACAGCAGGAAGTCTCAGCTTGTAGTGAAAATAAAAACTACAAGATTTTATAATACATATTTAAAAAAAATTTTTTTTGATTAAAATATATATACATATTTTTTAAAATATGTTTAACATAAATACATTATTTAAACAATAGGTCATTTTCTGATGACACATTCCCTTTAAAGGGGTAGGATCGTTTATACTCTCTGGAGCTCCACCTTCTCGCTGTTTCGGGAGTACACCTTCCAAAACAGGAAGGGGCGGGTGCATGTTGCAAGCATTGCATGCTGGGAGACCATGCGGTGACATGGATCAGTAATTGGTTTCACCCACATGCAATGCTCTCAGCATGCAGCCCCTCTCGTCTAAGAAGGTGTACTGGCAGGACCTTTGGTGTTCCCCAGATAACCCCTTTAAGTGTCTGTATAAAATGCTAGTGCATGTGAAATAGATATTAGAAGGAAACAAGCACACATTCCTGGAAGGATTGACAGCGCTCGCCTGTAATTAAATCGATCACATGGATGACTGACACCGCTTTGATTTTTGTATCATCCATTGTAAAGATGGAATAGATCCAATTGAATAGCTAGTATATATCTTTAAGGGAATTGGATTTTCCGAGCGTTGAAGTAAATGTCTTCGTAGCTCTCCATGATTAGACATTAGAATGACATGCTCCAGCGACCTCCCAAAACGTTTTTCAGCAACCGATCGATAGATCCAGTGTCTTTATTACCTGCGTCATATGAATATCTGCTGCTCATAAATCCAGTCAGGTGTACTAACCACAGGGCCAGTCAATATACAGGAGATGAGGGGACGTTAAATAACACGCACAGGAAGGGCCCGACTCATCTCTCAAGTCTTCTGAGCTTTTGTTTTGCATATATTATTTAACGTAAGTGCTTCGTCTGTCAAGTACGTTCTCAAGCATGCAACATAGAGCGCCACAAGACTATATTTAGATCCCATGTAAAAACCTCTGCAGATAGATAGAGAGATAGATAGATAGATAGATAGATAGATAGATAGATAGATAGATAGACAGATAGATAGGAGATAGATAGATAGATAGATAGATAGATAGATAGATAGATAGACAGATAGATAGGAGATAGATAGATAGATAGATAGATAGGAGATAGATAGATAGATAGGAGATAGATAGATAGGAGGTAGATAGATAGATAGATAGATGATAGATAGATAGATAGATAGATAGATAGATAGATAGATGATAGATAGATAGATAGATAGATAGATAGATGATAGATAGATAGATAGATAGATAATAGATAGGGGGTGGGTAGATAGATAGATAGATAGATAGATAGATAGGAGATAGATAGATAGATAGATGATAGATAGATAGATAGATAGATAATAGATAGGGGGTGGGTAGATAGATAGATAGATAGATAGATAGGAGATAGATAGATAGATAGATAGATAGATAGATAGATAGATAGATAGATAGATAGATGATAGATAGATAGATAGATAGATAGATAGATAATAGATAGGGGGTGGGTAGATAGATAGATAGATAGATAGATAGATAGATAGATAGATAGATAGATAGATAGGAGGTAGATAGATAGATAGATAGATAGATAGATAGGAGATAGATAGATAGATAGATAGATAGATAGATAGATAGATAGGAGATAGATAGATAGATAGATAGATAGGAGGTAGATAGATAGATAGATAGATAGATAGATAGATAGGAGATAGATAGATAGATAGGAGATAGATAGATAGATAGGAGATAGATAGATAGATAGATAGATAGATAGGAGATAGATAGATAGATAGATAGATAGATAGATAGATAGATAGATAGATAGGAGATAGATAGATAGATAGATAGATAGGAGATAGATAGATAGATAGATAGATAGGAGATAGATAGATAGATAGATAGATAGATAGATAGATAGATAGGAGATAGATAGATAGATAGGAGGTAGATAGATAGATAGATAGGATATAGATAGATAGATAGATAGATAGATAGATAGATAGATAGATAGATAGGAGATAGATAGATAGATAGATAGATAGGAGATAGATAGATAAATAGATAGATAGATAGATAGATAGATGGATAGCTTGCTCGTTGCTTGTTTTCCATGAGTTAATAAATAAATAAATAATTGAAGAAATTCTAATTACAGTTTTTATAAAATATTTTTGTTCCAAATACAACAACGTTCCAAATAATACAACTGAAATTTCACCAGAAGACCTGAAAATGTCTTAAGGCCGGGTTCACACTACCATCATTCTTTCCAACGTTCTGCTCTGTAATAGCAGCAGAACAGCACAAATAATAACACTGGTGGATCCCTTACATCCCAAAACCCAGTGGCATCTGACTTTATCATTGAGGATTCTAATGGAGATGAGAACAAAGCCTAAAAGGCAATGCGGTCATGCAACAATTACTATCCAGTGTCCAACTCTTTAGGCTGCGTTCACACTACGTATATTTCAGTCAGTATATGTATATTTCGGTCAGTATATTTCAGTCAGTATATGTATATTTCAGTCAGTATATTTCAGTCAGTATATGTATATTTCAGTCAGTATATTTCAGTCAGTATTGCAACCAAAACCAGGAGTGGATTAAAAACACAGAAAGGCTCTGTCCGCACAATGGTGAAATTGAGTGGATGGCCGCCATTTAATGGCAAATATTTGCTGTTATTTTAGAATAATGGCTGTTATATTGAAATAATGGCCGTTATTTACTGTTATATGGCAGCCATCCACTCAATTTCAACATTGTGTGAACAGATTCTTTCTGTGTTTTTAATCCACTCCTGGTTTTGGTTGCAATACTGACTGAAATATACTGACTGAAATATACATAGTGTGAATGCAGCCTGAAGCTGCATGGATGAAGCTTGGTTTATACTGCCATACCGGGTAAATGGTATATGATGGATCCCATTACCTTACCACAGTGTCCACAGGTTACCGTCAGGATCATCGCCTTCGATCTGTGTTATGTACCAAAACTCTCAACAGTTGTCAGTGCAAGTGTGACCAGAACTCAACATAGATGTGTTCCTGATTTGTTACTAGTGACAGTGAAGTTGTTATGAAATCCCATATAAAAGCCATTTATTCATTTGGTTATGTCAATTCATTCATAAATATTCTGAAATATTGCTGAAAAGTCGCTTAACTTGGCCATTGGACTTGATTTAGATTCATTGGCCTTTTCAGATTTTTACAGGATCAGTGACACCTATCAAAAAGTAGGAGTTCCTGCACCTGTACACTAAGGTATACACTGTTGCCATACTGGCCAGTAAACATTCATTGAGCTAAGTGCAGAGCTCCTGATCCAACACATGTAGTGAGAGAAAGCGTTCATATATAAGGCATCCCCATTGACCTTGAGCAGGCCATTCATTCTCTGCTCAGTGTACAGGAGCAGGAACGTCTCCCTTTGACAGGAGTCCCTGCTCCTATATAAGTCCTTCTGCATCCAAAACTATCTTCAGATGATGACTACAATAATATTCACCCCTTAAGGTGTCCGAGAACTCATCCCTTCAAGTCTTAGCATCATTAGGATGTATTCCTTTGATGCCCAGAGATATAGATCCTCGCAGTTTATAGACGGGACACTACTCTAAAGCTGTGTACATAGCTTGGTTTGAACTTCGAGGATGTAACTATAATTAGGAATTATTTTAGTGGACGTCTCCTTTACCCGAGATTCTCCTAAACGCTCCTTAAATGAAAGCCATGTGAAGTGTAAAGCATCGCTAAAACATAACCAATACTTTAATCTTTCTTTCAAATCATGTCAGATGCCAAAATCCAAAGTACCCATCAGTTTTTGGCGGAAAGATGAGTAATGATACATTTGTAGAGCTTCAATAACTTGGAATGTCCGCACATGCTCGCAACCATCGCCATCATTTGTAGATTTCAAGGGCATATAAAAATCTGAGCGGCTTCAATTATTTTAAATCACCGCGACCAGTCTATAGAAAGATTTAAAATTGTTGTAGTGATTTACATTTTTAGAGTACTTTCAACTTGGAATTGAGTCAAGCAACATCAGAGTCTCCGTCTGAGACATATTGAGTAAATCTGAAGATGTTGCAAGAGCCCAAACTGTGTTCCCATTAGAGACCGGTAACTCAACCAGGTCGAAAATGTTGAAAAGGACGTTTAGGAGTTAGATTTGTTGTTTGTTTTTTTTCCCCCAAAAAGGTAAAATTCACCAGAGTATGTTTTTTTTTTTAAAAGGGTTGTCCACTTTGGACAATCCACATCTGTTAGAAGTGTCACCAGACGGAAATCTGAGCATAGAGGGGGAGATTTATCAGACATGGTGTAAAGTGAAACTGGCTCAGTTGCCCCTAGCAACCAATCAGATTCCACCTTTCATTTTCCAAAGAGTCTGTGAGGAATGAAAGGTGAAATCTGATTGGTTGCTAGGGGCAACTGAGACAGTTTCACTTTACATCATGTTTGATAAATCTCCCCGACAGTGTAATCAATGTGTTCTTAAGGCCTTATTACAGGAAGCAATCAGCATCCCTATTTGGCCAATTATTCGATAATCGCCTTCTGTAATAAAAGGCAATGATCAGCCGTTATGCACGATGTTGGCTGATTGTTGTCTTTTAATGTTGTCAATATGTTGAAAGGCCAAAGATCCTGATAGCAACGACCTGCTGCCATCACCCCGTGTAATAGCACACCGCTGCTATCTTCTATGGGCGGCCCGGATGATTTAACAATTGCTTGGACAGATCCCCCCCCCCCCCCCCCCCATCAGCTCCCCGCGACCCTCCCCCCGATCTTACCTGCTCGCTGTCGACGCGTGTTATAGCCCCGGCAGCAAGCAAAGAATGAGGAGCAAGCGAGCGCTGACCTGACATATCGGCGCTCGTTTTATCCTGCTGATCACCCAGTGTAATAGGGGCTTAAGGGTAATGCATGGAAGTGCTGGGTCCTCCAGAAAGAAGACTCCCTTTGTAGTAAATTACCATTCCAGGACAGAGAGTCCAAACTGTTTGGGTTCGGCAACGTTATCCAAACCCAAACGCTCAGCATTTAAGTCCCTATAGCTGCTGAAGATTGATGCGGTCATAGTCTGTATCCATATTTTCTTGGCAGCCCTAGGGCAGTATCCAACTTCTGCAGCCGCGGGGGGTCAAATGGCGCTCAGCACTACTGAGGACCTGAATGCCCTAATAGGATATTAATTTTTAACCAGTGAACACCTTTAAAATCTAAAAAAAAAAAAAAAAAAAAGAAAGCCATGCTGAGCTGAACTCATATGCGATAGTTCAATTTTTTGGCAAATAAAAATTACATCTATATCACATAAACTTAAAGATAAAACAAGGGAAATATCTTCTACATGAGCCCATTACCTGTTGTTAGTGGAATTCTGTCACTAGCAACAGTGAGACCAAGACAGAATAGAGAAAGTGGGGGCAGGGCTTGGATAATTTTAAGCAGGGGAGAATATGTGGAATATGTACATGCAAGCTGAGCCTGTTAGCTTCCTCCACACTATTTCTTTTTATCTATTACAACCTGTATAGGTCTGAGTATCGGTCCTGTGTGTAAATAATTGTGCTCTTATTATGTACACAATGATACCTCCTGAGTATAACCCTCACTTCTCCTCAGCATGTCATCAGCAGCAGCAGCAGTCAACTGCTTAGACCAGGGCTGCTTTTGTGATGTATATCTTTCCTTCCTTCTTTTTTAAATACCCCCCTTTTTTAATAACCCCCTTTACCCACCATATGCTAGTCTGTTCAGCCCAGTGCACCATGCTTTAAAGCAAATTTACTACTTTCCATCCATTTTTCAAACTGCTGCCTGGTTCCAGGTATCTGCACTAGTTTCTTGATATGTAAATACGGCCGATTGGTGCACTAGAGGTAGGCCGAGCATCCTCCATACACCGTTATCATGTCTGGCCGCATCATTAGGGGGAGGGCCAGTGCCAACCATGTCATGTAAAAGAAAATTATTACAACAAGTGATACATTTGCTTTAAAGGGAATGCCCTATGAAGAGTTATTTGAAAGCATCAGGCCTATATACTGGTCTTGCATGGGGGCCCTTGATTGTTTATGTTTCCCTTCTCCTCCCTGTACATGAATTATTACAGATTCCCTTTGAAGCCAGCAGGACGCATCCTTGAAATATACAGATACACCAGATATACTCTCCCACTACTCTTATTTTGAAAATGTACAGGAATCCTCCTTTCTATAGAACGTGCTCTTCAGAGTGAAACCTAATACACATATCTCCTTTATAGAATGGCATAAACCCGTCAGGTCCTCCTTCCTTACAGATGTGCCTTAATGGCCGGGACACTTCTCCTCCATTTCCCATTTATTCGCCCAATTAGAACAATTTAGCGATTTTGTTTTAGTGAATTGCGGTTTTAAAGTTTCACTTACAGGTTTATTTCTGTGCACAGTGCAGATGATCTCATAAATTATTAGCAAGAGTATTAAAATAAAATGTGCCTGTATGTACCGACTTAGCAGAATCTCTCCGTTGCTTGTGCTGTGCAAAATTATTGACAATCCTGTTCTGTATTTCACATGTAATCCTTATTTATAGCCATTAAGTGATGGTTGTGAAATGATGGCCAAAGGACCCACTCAGGAGTCATGGGGCCCCATGGCAAAAAGTTTATGGGGCTCCATGAATCTGGAACTACCCCTCCCCCCTGTTGTCCAGAGGAGGGCTGCTGTCAGTGGTGTGACACCCCTGTCCCTGAACCCCATATTCACTGAGCCAGGCACAGTGTTCCCTCATTCTGACAGGTCGGGAAGGCTAAAAGAATACAGGAAAGCTACACCGGCCAGGAGAGTGCTGCGATCAGGGGGGTTGTTGTCACCTCCGGGGGTGATAGGTGGTGCACCGGTGCTGCTGCATTTGGGAGGAAGGGGGGCTCTGAGAGTGGCGTACCATGATGGCAAATGACCACGCTTCGCCGGGCCCCTTAACGCCTGGGCCCAGTAGCAGCTGCATGGTCTGCCATTATTGTAGCTATGTCACTGAACCCACTGGCTGTTTTTGCTGGACAGGGAAACCCAAAAATGCTTCACCTGTCATGTTAAAGGATAAGAAAAAAACTACATGGTTTTGTTAGAATAATGGGGTACTCCGACATCAGGTTAAAAAAAAAAGATATAGGTATGTATGTATGTATGGTAGAAAGTTAAGGATGTAGGCTCTAGGGACTGGTCAGAGATGGTAAAATCATCAGAGAAGCTAAGAGACAAGATCCTGCCATACCTCCTAAGACAGTAGAACATGATGGGTTATCTCTGAAGAGAGGGGTCAACCATTGAAAATAGAAGAACTACACAACTTCCTTTTCTTTGCTTCTTTGGACAATCCAAAGCACAGCACCTATTCCTTCCCACTATGCCATGACATAGCACTGATGAACGTGCACTGGATTTACAGTACATCACTACAGATGGCATATGGAGGGAAAAGGGATCACTGATATACTGTGTTACGAAGGTGTTATGTAAGAAGGGATAAAAAAAAGCATCAGCAAAGCAAGGAAAGGGTTACACTAAACACTGAACTGCGGCTGTTGATGATAATGATGATGAGTAAGAAAAGGGAGGGGAGATAATGGATTACATTCAGGAGGCAGCAGTGTGTGCATAAAGCAGTGGGAGCCCACTTTGTCATCTGCTTATTATCAAGGAACATTTCTAAGAAGTAAAGAGCTGCTATGAGTCTACTACAAATTGCTATTACATTCTATTATGTATTTGGATGCAGCCCTAGGGCGTCCATAGATATAGCCTATGGCCTATAGCTGTATCCATGTTTTCCAGGTAACCTCATGCTTGAGGTTTTGCCTAACTTTACTTGTATAGTATATTGTTTTTTCAGTGTAAAATAGAGGCAAGACTATGTAGTATTGTAAGATAGTCAACTGTGTGGAAGTGTTATCAAAACCATAAGGAAAGCCTTATAAAAGAAAAAAAAAAAGTTGGACAGCTCAAACAAAATATGACCATTAAGGGTTAATTTTTATATTGCAATATACATGAGTTTCAATCCGTTTAATTTTTTTGCCTATTCATACAGCTCTTTCTCCATGTGCACTTCTGCTTCTCGCCACCACTTTGGGGCTAGTCCCGTCATTAATAACAGCAATTCCTTTTTCATCTTAAAATATTGCTAATTATTAAAGTTTTGAATTAAAGATCACAGTCGGAGATTTTTAAGATTTTCACATGAAAGACAAATATGCATTGGGGGCTATCAATGTAAGTTCGTGAAATATGCCCAATCCATGAACTGAATATTCTGGACAGGAAAACTACAGGCAAATGTTGTCAAAAATCCTTGATCCTGAGCTGGAAGACTGTATACAGTAGTAAGGTATTGGCAATGCCACACTAAACTAGAAGTTTCCTATGAGCGTTAGTACTTAGAATTGAAGAAATAGGTCACTGGATTCCAGCGATCATATAGATAATAAGTTCACACCGGAAATAAGGAGGATCATATGTAGTGCTGAGCGAACTTCATAAAAGCGTCAGGGTTTGGCCACGGGACTGAAACTGAACGCTTGGCATTGAGCTCCTGGAGAGATTGGATGCCATCCTAGGACTGCCAGGAAAACATGGATACAAATTATGGCTGTATACATGTTTTCCAGGACTCCCAAGGGTGGCATCCAACTGCTCCAGACTCTGGGAGTTACATATATGTCCAATGGACACTTTTCCGAAGTTCATTCAAAACTAATCATATCCAGTAACTATGGCACTGGACCACCGACTGCCGTAGGCTGGTATAAGACATTAAAAAGTGCACATCAAGGATTGAGTTGTAAACCACTGGACACAAATGGACTGGATTCTATGGTGTAGAGCACTAAACCAACTAGGCCTATTGGGCTACTAAATGGTTGATCACCATGAATACAAGGTTGGACTGGCTAAAATACAAGAGGAACCTGAGGTGGACCTATAGTCCAACAGAAGACAGTTCTACTTGGAGATGACTTTGGAGCCGATCACTAGTCACTAGGGTTTGTTTGTTTTTATTAGAAAGTTCACAAAACAACCCATTATAGCTTATTGATGATATGTCCTCTGTGTATATATTCGATATAAATGGTGGCTAAAGCTTCCCATTCTCACACAAAAAAAAAACGTTTACTTAGCCGGTAGTTCTTTCTTCTGATCTTCTCATACATCTACATGCTAGGCCTATACCTATATGGGTTCTCAATGGAGAAAGGGCAAAAAAAAAAAAAAATATATATATATATATATATATATATATATATATATATATATAAACCAAAGAAAAAACAAAATTGAGTAATGTAGCAAATATTATTTATTTAAGTACTCTTAAAATACAGAAAGAAAAAATAAATCAACACTATAAAAACAGGGTGGCAATCCTGGAGAGATATCACAAATGCATAAATAACTGGGAGCAACTCATAAAAAGAACACTGGGACCGGGTATGAAGTGCTATGTGCAAAGGATTGTATTACATGGGGAGCAAACCCCTATATCAAATAAAAACACCCTTCCCACCCCATACAGGAATCGCTCATATTACCAATGTGTCACAAAAATCCGCTCACTCTCCAGGACGCCACCACCCCGACGCGCGTTTCGTGTCCTTCGTCCGGACGAAGGACACGAAACGCGCGTCGGGGTGGTGGCGTCCTGGAGAGTGAGCGGATTTTTGTGACACATTGGTAATATGAGCGATTCCTGTATGGGGTGGGAAGGGTGTTTTTATTTGATATAGGGGTTTGCTCCCCATGTAATACAATCCTTTGCACATAGCACTTCATACCCGGTCCCAGTGTTCTTTTTATGAGTTGCTCCCAGTTATTTATGCATTTGTGATATCTCTCCAGGATTGCCACCCTGTTTTTATAGTGTTGATTTATTTTTTCTTTCTGTATTTTAAGAGTACTTAAATAAATAATATTTGCTACATTACTCAATTTTGTTTTTTCTTTGGTTTATGTTTGGGCTATATTGAGGTAGCTTTACGACTCAGGCCAATACCCACTTATTGACATTTGATACTAAGTAGTTGTTATATGTAACAGTGGTGGCCCTTTGTTTATGCTGTTTTTTGGCTAAATATATATATATATAGTAAGGTGGCAAAAAGATTGAGCAGCTGAAAGTCAATATATTCTTCTATCTGGGGTGGCTAGTCCTGCCAAAACTGGTGGATCCATCCAATCAGCAGCTGTCTACATTGTCGGTGGTGCTTATTTTTAGATTAGATATCAGAGACTAGTGATGAGCAAACTCACTAAACATTCTGGTTCGTCCAAACCCGAATGCTCTGCATTTGACTCCCAGTGGACTGGAGAACTTGAATGCAGCCCTAGAGCTGTGAGGAAAAACATGGTTACACCCTATGGCCGGGTTCACACTACGTGAGACACCGGCCATTCTGTGACCTGTCCATGTCGCAGAAAGTCTGGTGTCAGTGAAGTTAATCCCAGCTGGTACTGCATTCATTTCTTTGCATTTCAATTACCCATAGCCGACAATCTAAAGTCCGTCCGGAGCTGCACTTTACATTATCTGAAATGTCAGTTTTTTTGTGCGGCCACTTGGAATCCTTGACAGAGTGTATACAGAGTGTATAAACCCCAGCTGAGATTCCATAGACTTTAATGCGATTCGCAATTGCACTAAATAACGTCCGTGGTTGCAAAACTGCAACTACGGCTGTTGTTCAATGAAATTATACTTAGTGTGAACTTAGCCTATTGCTGTATCCAGGTTTTCCAGTCTCCTTAGGGCTGCATCCAACTTCTCCAGCCACCGGAACAAATGCAGAGGCAGAGTGTTCAGGTTCAGAGAAACCGCTCATCAGTAACCGGAAGAACTAGGGACCGTTCTACAGTGAGATCAGTGTATGTTTGCTGTGTCTTTATAGGGATCAATCGTTGATTGATTACGAAGTTGTTTGAGTAGTGTATTTGCCTTCACAATCCTGTTTACACAGGAAGAAGTACCCGAGAGTTTAATACCCCAAGATGTGATCGGTCATCGAAAAAAAGTTTTCTCATTCATCCGCTGATCTCGGCCTGTATAGAAGGACCCCGAGTCAACATGCTAGAGCAGAGGTGCGGGTTGTAAGCTTCGTACCCGGCTCTTTTGCAAAAAATATTTTCTTTACCAAACAAAATGAGTTTTGTTTTTTCTTTTCACATGTCATCTCCCCCTTCTTATCCAGTAAATTTATGACTCCCCACTTTACAAATAATCACGGCGGCACCGAAATATGCGACTATTCTTAGAAACAGCCAATTTAAGCCAGATATTTCTGCAATAATTAGCTCCACATTATTGGATCATGCTTCTTCTATAAAGTCATTAAAACTTAAATGAAGTGTTCAAGTAACATGCTGTCCTCTCCGTGTTGGTCTTGGTCGCTTTTGACTTTGCAGAATCCTATAAAAGTGCTTTATTTTGCTCCGCTGAGAAACAGTTGTGAGTTGCGAGTTGAACCGGAGGGCAGTCCTAAAGCAGTTAAGTAATTAAGGGAAAGTCGGTGACAGCAATAGCGAGGCCCGGACAGAAACTGGCTCCATTGAGCTGGATTAATGACAGCGGCCGTCCACTACCACCATTAGCTTGTGATCATTAATTATAATACTCTGTCAATAAGATCCGCGACCTTCTTATGATCACGGGCATTTGTCTAAATTACATGCAGAATGTGCCGCAATGTCATCTTACACCATGCACAGGGCTCCCATCTATTAATGCTAATGAACACGTTAACGTTTCCAAATAGTATGCGGCCAATGACGAACATGCGGAAGGAGAAAATTGGCTGCTTCATTATATAGAATTTGCTAAAAATGTTCAACCCCTTAAAGGGATTGTCCAGTGGGAATTTTTTTCTTTCAAATCAACTGGTGTCAGAAAGTTATATAGATGTGTAATTTATTTCTTTT
The DNA here is from genome assembly GCF_027789765.1 of Dendropsophus ebraccatus. Classification (NCBI taxonomy): domain Eukaryota; kingdom Metazoa; phylum Chordata; class Amphibia; order Anura; family Hylidae; genus Dendropsophus; species Dendropsophus ebraccatus. Next base: position 18,833,651 of record NC_091462.1, on the reverse strand, counting down.
TAAGAATCTCAAGTTTTCCCATACTTATCAGCTGCTGTATGTCCTGCAGGAAACATACTGACACAGTGCTCTCTGCTGCCACCTCTGTCCATGTCAGGAACTGTCCACAGCAGGAGCAAATCCCCATAGAAAACCTCTCCTGCTCTGGACAGTTCCTGACATGGACAGAGGTGGCAGCAGAGAGCACTGTGTCAGACTGCTAAGAAAACAACATTTCCTGTAGGACATACAGCAGCTGATAAGTATGGGAAGACTTGACAATTTTAAACAAAAGTAAATTACAAAGCTATATAACGTTTGTTACTAGTTCATTTGAAAGATTTTTTTATTTTTGCTGGAGTACCCCTTTAAAGGGAACCAATCATGGGCATTGCACATTTTCTCCCGCAATCTGGTAAATGTATATGCGGGAAAGGTTATTTTTAATGTGGCGCACAGGGATCGCTAGCTAGGCATCAGAGCGGAGACAGGGCCGTGATTAGTCATGGCTCTTGGCCCACTGCACCAGCGCGCTGCATGTGGTAATTGACAGAACAAGAGGCTTTTACGTCAAAAGTTGCCGGGACATTAAAGCCTCTTTACATGTCAACCACCCCCGCAGTAGTAGTGTATAATCGAAATAATCTACTATAATCTAATAATCTAAATATAATCTAATAATCTAAATATAGTAGCTAGCTATCTAGCAATAGTACAAATATATATATATATATACTTAAATTTTGTATGGGACAATCAATGGAGACTCGTAAATGAGTACTCCATTGGAATTTTTCACTGTTCTCCCTGAGTTCAGTGATTGTTGTGTTTTGTTGGTCTATTTATCATTGCCCCAGTAGCCAGAATCCTGCTCCACACTGACGAGGGGCAAATACCCCGAAACTGCAGTCTGTGGATGGATGCCTAGCCTTGGTAGCCCTTGTCTTATGTCGTTATACTCGCCACAGAGTTAGACTTTGACTCACAGGGGCCACCCTGGTGTTCCCCTATTTAGGTCCTAAAGCTCGCAACAGAGTGAGGACCTGAGGGACTACATATCAGGGTGGTTTGGTGCTCTCCCCACTAGGAGGCACCCCTTGGCAATGGGCTTCCTTCTCTGGAGAGAGGAATATCTGGCTATTCCCGTGTTTTGAGACTCGTAACTGAGGCTCCACGGACCCCTTTTTTGCATATTTAAATTTTGTATGGGACAATCAATGGAGACTCGTAAATGAGTACTCCATTGGAATTTTTCACTGTTCTCCCTGAGTTCAGTGATTGTTGTGTTTTGTTGGTATATATATATATATATATATATATATATATATATATATATATACTCACTTTCCCTCTCAGCTGCTGTTCAGGCTATGGTCGAGTTCATCACTTCTTCTTAGGGTCCATTTACACAGAAAGATTATCTGACAGATTTGAAGCCAAAGCTAGAAACAGACTATAAACAGAAATCAGGCCATAAAGGAAAGCCTGAGATTTCTCCTCTTTTCAAATCCATTCCTGGCTTTGGCTTCAAATCTTTGGCAGATAATCTGTCAGATAATCTTTCTGTGTAAATGGACCCTTAGATGTTCCAGTGATGTGTTATCCCCAGAAGTTCCCCACTCAGCCAATCACTGGCCACAGCAGGGTCCTGCATTAGTCAGTGATTGGCCGAGTGGTTCCTGTGGGGGTGATGTGTCAATGGATCAAAGAAAAGGAGTGACAAGTAGAGATGAGCGAACCGGGTTCGAGTTCGAGTCGATCAGAACCAGAACGTTCGGTATTTGATTAGCTGGGGCTGCTGAACTTGGATAAAGCTCTAAGGTTGTCTGGAAAACATGGATACAGCCAATGACTATATCCATGTTTTCCACATAGCCTTAGGGCTTTATCCAACTGCAGCCGCCACCGCTAATCAAATGCCGAAAGTTCAGGTTCGGATGGACTCGAGCATGCTCCAGGTTCACTTATCTCTAGTGACAAGCTAACCGTCTCACCAGTAGGGAGAGGAATTGGGAGAGGTATCAATACTTTTATTTTTATAGTACACCCAGTTATGAATATACTTTTTTCCAACACAACACCTTTAAGGATGATACCCATACAGTTCTTATTCTTTTCAATGCTGCGCTTACAAGGACATAACATGTGACCATAAGACATGGCCTGGAACTGGTATATCTTTATAGTATTCAGAACAGAGCTACATTAGTCAGCTTTACTGGTTTACATTTGGGCAAGAGCCAAGCTATTTTTTTTTTGTCCCTAAACAACCCCTTTAAGAGAGGAATTTCTTAGTATTTGTCTGTGTTTCCTATTTATTAGATATCTATCTATCTCCTATCTATCTATCTTCTATCTATCTATCTATCTATCTATCTATCTATCTATCTATCTTCTATCTATCTATCTCCTATCTATCTATCTATCTATTATCTATCTATCTATCTTCTATCTATCTATCTATCTCCTATCTATCTATCTATCTATCTTCTATCTATCTATCTATCTATCTATCTATCTATCTATCTATCTCCTATCTATCTATCTATCTATCTATCTATCTATCTATCTATCTATCTATCTGTCTATCTATGTCTTTTACCTTGATCTCCTGTGCTGTAACCCTCTTGGCCTATTTGCAGGTCAGCTATAACCCCATAATATAATCCCGGCATGTAGCACTCTCTCTATTGTATAAAAATAAACCAGTTGGTGCTCGTCCATTATAATAGTCGTCCAGGCATTTCCAAACATTCAAAGGGTTGGGAAGGATCTGTCAGATTCCAGAGATTTAAGGAGGTGCGTAGGAGGATCTAAATCAGGAAATGCTGGAAAAAAAAATTGGAGGAGACGGTAATTAACCTAAGTCCCTGTCTATTCTTATCACCAATCTGTTCGACCTATTTTAAGGGAAGAAGTAAAGACAACCTTACTATTAATACTCTATCGCTAACACAATATTTTGTGACCTCAATGTTTTTTTTCTCTGACCAACCTTGGACCCTATAAATCCCAAGGAGTAGCGTGTGTTATGTTTTCAAAGCAATAGACGTTGTTGCTAGGAAACACAACTATAACTCTTACTACACTACTACTATGTGAAACCGTGAAACTTCATAGGGTTGAAAGAGAGTCAACGTTCGAGATCCATAAAAACATATTTATTCTGAAAACCCATGTTTTCCCGGAATCCCTAGGGCTGCATCCACCTCAGGGTTGTAAGTATCACTTATGGGGCCCACGACATCAGGGGGCTTATCCCTGCAATACACTGGGCCCCCTGAGCTGTGATCATACTACCAAGGGAGATGGCTACCATGGGAGACACTATGTCCTGGGGGCCTAAAATAATAGGGGAGATGTCTATTTTGGGGGACACAATGTCAGTGGGGGATACAAAGTGAGATGCTTACCACAGGGGAAACTAGATGAGATGCCTACTATGCGGGACACTAGAGGTGATGCCTACCACAGGGGACACTAAGGGAGATGCCTACTATGGGGGACACTAGGGGAGATGCCTACTATGGGGGACACTAGGGGAGATGTCTACCACAGGGGACACTAGGGGAGATGCCTACTATGGGGGACACTAGGGGAGATGCCTACTATGGGGGACACTAGGGGAGATGCCTACCACAGGGGACACTAAGGGAGATGCCTACTATGGGGGACACTAGGGGAGATGTCTACCACAGGGGACACTAGGGGAGATGCCTACTATGGGGGACACTAGGGGAGATATCTACCACAGGGGACACTAGGGGAGATGCCTACTATGGGGGACACTAGGGGAGATGTCTACCACAGGGGACACTAGGGGAGATGCCTACCACAGGGGACACTAGGGGAGATGCCTACCACAGGGGACACTAGGGGAGATGCCTACTATGGGGGACACTAGGGGAGATGCCTACCACAGGGGACACTAGGGGAGATGCCTACTATGGGGGACACTAGGGGAGATGCCTACCACAGGGGACACTAGGGGAGATGCCTACTATGGGGGACACTAGGGGAGATGCCTACCACAGGGGACACTAGGGGAGATGCCTACTATGGGGGACACTAGGGGAGATGCCTACCACAGGGGACACTAGGGGAGATGCCTACTATGGGGGACACTAGGGGAGATGCCTACCACAGGGGACACTAGGGGAGTTGTTTACCATGAGGAGTACTACTGTATATACAGCAGGGGATACCAGGGGAGAAGCCTAACATATGCTATCTACTGATTGGAGGGCTAACAAAAAAGGGGATTACCTACAGTGGGATGGGGGAGAGAAGGGGGGCCTCAATCAAAAGTTTGCTATGGGGCCCCGCCCCTTCTAATTATGCCCCTGATCCAACTTCTTCAGCCACCGCTAATCAAATGCAGAGCATTCGGGTTCCGATGAACCTGTTTGTTTTCGAGGTTCACTGTAATAACTATATTAGTTGAGATGGGAATACCCCTATAACCTGGCACCCTATCTATATAGTCTACCTATGAGTTGCCATTACTGACACCTGTTATTTTGTTACATGGGACTCATGGAGGAGTTTAGCCCCCAACTTTTGGTTCAGATTGAGGGAATTCGGTATATTACGCGGTGATCATAAGACAAACACACTTCCTAGCCCAAGATGGCAGGTGAAGGAAGCTATGCTATGACATTGATCAAGCTAAATTAAAAAAAATAATAATAATAAAATGAAAAAATAAAAAAACTCACTTTTTAATAATTTTTTTCTGTCCATATTTCTTTTAATTTCCTAATTGGGTGCAGATTTATTTCTCATCCCAGCATGCAGTATAATCCGAGCGAGTTCTCAGGTAAACATGTTTTAATTATTCCTTTCAGATCTTGTAAGATGTAAAATAATAATAATATTGTTGGCGCGGCGTTCCCGGCCAGACTTCCTAATTACTAATTACCTTACACAATGCTTGGAGTAGAACTAATTACACCAATCCGGTTCATGACCATCCATACAGTATAGCAGTACACGGTATGTAAATTCGATCTCACCTAGGCTTTAATGACAGGAGGCCAGCTCCATGCACGTTTCTTCAAAAACGTTGCATTCAATTATGTAATCGGGAAAGGTTATAGATAGCTGTTAACTGTTAAAACAAATGTGGTTTCTTGCTTTGGCTACGGGGGAGAAATAGTCTGCAGCTTCCCTTTTCTGTCTTGCAAAATCTGTGAGTTGAACAGGTGTGCGTAATCGTGAACCACAGCGACGAGACAAACTGTTGCCGGCCCACCAGCCCATCATACGTGGATCTAGAAGTTGCACAATTTTTTTTTTTTTTTTTTTTCATCCGCTGGCCTCTTTTATGACTCATTACCATGTGTGTTACTTTAGGTGATTTCTATTATGGAGCAATTACAAAAGCATTTCCTCTAACTTGGTGACCTGTACTGAGTTTCTGTATTGTATCTACAGAGGCTGTGCTCAGCTAAGTCATCCTCCAGATTTATACTAGATAGAAAATGGCTGGCTCTCCCTGATGTGTCTCCTGTACTAATAGAGGATTATGGAGTTAGAACTCCTATTCCTATGTAGGTATAGACATGAATCAAGGTCTACAAAGGCTCCTGCGTCACATCTTCTCCTTCACATATTTTTTGAACAGGGATTAAAAAAATAAAACTGTGCCATATTGTTTCTCATTTACATCCCCATATAGTGCCGGGATTTAATTTGTTTTCATGGTACTACTACTGCTACTATTACTACTACTACCCTACACAACCACAAATCTCCTACCTTGTCCATCATGTTCTATACTGTACTACTACTACTACCTCTACTACCTCTCCGACCACTACCACTACAAATTACTACCACTACTACAAGCCCTACACAGTCACATATCTCCTGCCTTGGCCATCATGTTCCATACTGTACTACTACTACTACTACTACTACTACTTCTACAACTACTACTACTACTACTACTTCTGGCCCTAAACAGCTGCACAACTACTGCCTAGGCCATCATGTTCTATACACTACTACTACTACAACTACTACTACTACTACTACTATTACTACTACTACTACTACTACTACTACAACTACTACTACCACTACTACAAGCCCTACACAGTCACATATCTCCTGCCTTGGCCATCATGTTCTATACTGTACTACTACTACTACTACCACTACTACTACTACTACTACTTATGGCCCTAAACAGTCGCACATCTACTGCCTTGTCCTTCATGTTCTATACTGTATTACTACTACTACCTCTCCGACCACTACCACTACAAATCACTACCACTACTAAAAGCCCTACACAGTCGCATATCTCCTGCCTTGGCCATCATGTTCCATATTGTACTACTACTACTAAATCACAGGGGCGTATCACACTTCTAAAACATCACATTTATTAATTCGGCTAAAAAATGCTAAAAACGCCACATAAACCACAATTATTTCCAAGTTTGCACCTTGGATCGGTGCATACTATATGGGAGTCGCCTGGATCAACCAATCCAAATAGTAAGGCGACAAACACCCAACTACTAACTGATATTTCCAAATTAATATAAATGTCGTAACAGTCACAAATCAACACATTAACTGATACTACAAAACTCAAGACAAATTGAACCCAAATCAAAAAAATTAGCTGATATTATTAAACACACAACATTAATAATCCGACGCGTTTCCCCGTGGTGTGTAGCCACGGATCATCAGGGGTTAAAGTGCACAGGTGCTGTGCTGGAATATATCCCACACTCACAGACCATTAACAGTTAAATCCATGATAGATAGATAAATACAACTCTCCTTTAGAATTGTGACGTATGTGCACTAGATACTCTATATCGCCCAGTCAGCCAACAGAGAAAAGCCAATAGTGGCTAAAACTAAGGAGACAGTATGATAAATCAAAGATGGCTCAGCCGAGCCTCTTACTCTTTCCCCTTAGGTCGTGGTATCCGGCCTCCATTCGGGCTGCAGTGATATACCGCCTGGGGTCTTCAACACCCGGCGGTATATCACTGCAGCCCGAATGGAGGCCGGATACCACAACCTAAGGGGAAGGAGTAAGAGGCTCGGCTGAGCCATCTTTGATTTATCATACTGTCTCCTTAGTTTTAGCCACTATTGGCTTTCCTCTGTTGGCTGACTGGGCGATACAGAGTATCTAGTGCACATACGTCACAATTCTAAAGGAGAGTTGTATTTATCTATCTATCATGGATTTAACTGTTAATGGTCTGTGAGTGTGGGATATATTCCAGCACAGCACCTGTGCACTTTAACCCCTGATGATCCGTGGCTACACACCACGGGGAAACGCGTCGGGTTATTAATGTTGTGTGTTAAATAATATCAGCTAATTTTTTTGATTTGGGTTCAATTTGTCTTGAGTTTTGTAGTATCAGTTAACGTGTTGATTTGTGACTGTTACGACATTTATATTAATTTGGAAATATCAGTTAGTAGTTGGGTGTTTGTCGCCTTACTATTTGGATTGGTTGATCCAGGCGACTCCCATATAGTATGCACCGATCCAAGGTGCAAACTTGGAAATAATTGTGGTTTATGTGGCGTTTTTACCATTTTTTGGCCGAATTAATAAATGTGATGTTTTAGAAGTGTGATACGCCCCTGTGATTTTGTTTTTGATTTATACGTATCCAAGGCCTGTGGTTGGTAGCAATTTACTAACTTTTTCTGTGATAAGAATACTACTACTACTACTACTACTACTTCTGACCCTAAACAGCTGCACAACTACTGCCTAGGCCATCATGTTCTATACACTACTACTACTACTACTACTACTACTACTACTACTACTGCTGCTGCTGCTGCTGCTGCTACTACTACTACTACTACTACTACTACTACTACTACTACTGCTGCTGCTACTACTACTACTACTACTACTACTACTGCTGCTGCTACTACTGCTACTACTACTGCTGCTGCTACTACTACTACTACTACTACTACTACTGCTACTACTACTACTACAACTACTACTACTACAACTACTACAACTACTACTACTACTACTACAACTACTACAACTACTGGTACTACTACTACTACTAGTACTACTACTACTACCACCACTACTACTACTGCTACTACTACTACTACTGCTACTACTACTACAACTACTACAACTACTACTACTACTACTACTACAACTACTACTACTACTGCTACTACTACTACTACTACTGCTGCTGCTACTACTGCTACCACCACTACTACTACTGCTACTACTACTACTACTACTGCTGCTGCTGGTGGTGCTGCTACTACAACTCCTCCTCCTAATACTACTACTGCTGCTACTACTCCTCCTCCTTCTACTCCTCCTCCTACTACTACTACTACTACTACCACTTCTACTATTACTACTACTACTACTACTACTACTTATGGCCCTAAACAGTAGCACATCTACTGCCTTGTCCTTCATGTTCCATACTATACTACTACTACTACTACCACTTCTACTACTACTACTACTACTACTACCACTTCTACTACTACTACTACTACTACTACTGCTACCCTACTACTACTACTACTACTTCTACTACTACTGCTACCACCACTACTACTGCTACTACTACTACTACTACTACTATTACTACTACTACTTATGGCCCTAAACAGTCGCACATCTACTGCCTTGTCCTTCATGTTCCATACTATACTACTACTACTTAATTTAGGTACACGTTCTACTCTTTCAGGTTCTGTGCTAGACATAATATAGGTATTGCATCAAACGCTCCTTTAAAAGTTGGGCAATCAGTAGTGCTAAGCTAAGTGCTCTTTGTAAAAGCAGTCCTTGTGGCCCTGCATGGCCATTGCTGCCTTTAAGGGGTGGTCCCAAGAATAACTAGTTGATTGGCGGAAATTCAGCAGCTTGGACCCTCTCTTAATCAGTCGTGGTCCCAACCTTCTAACCCCTTATCACCTATCCTGTCGAAAAACCCTGTTAATTTGACCCAGAAACTTTACTGACTGCCCTTATATGTATAAAAAGAACTAAGAACTATCACTACATTGTCATTAGTCGCCCGGAGGAGTGTGTTCTACCTTAGATCCAGAATCTAATTCTGAGCCAGGTTGCACTTGAGGAACATTTGTCTATTTCCATCCTATATAATTAAGTAACTATGTTTGGTTATAGACCAATTATTCATCGGAAGTCATGTAGTTCCTGTAGGCCATTAAGTGTACCTGCGGGAATGGATGCACTGGAGACTAGTAGTCTGAATTATTTTAGTTTTAACTTTATGTTTGTATTTTTTTAAGCTTTTAATGACACATTAATAACGTGTAACATATTTTGTAGATTATTTGAGTGCTTGGAAATTAGTATACTTTCCGTACGCCCCCACAGAGCCGCCAATAATCCTCCCACTGCTTTCAAACTCCTCTGCGAACTCACCTACTTAGACCAGTGTTTGTTCTGGATGACTGATCCTCGCAGAACCGGAATATTCTCTAATACAGTCTCTTATAAATACTCAATATGCCTGACTGTTGTTTCCTCGCATGGCAATCGCTTGCTAAATAATGCACAAGCCAAAAAGACAGAAAATAATACCTTGATTTATATAATACAATATTTTTTTTTAATTCCTACATTATTCGGTATTAATGTGATGTATAGTGCTATCATGTTGTTGTCTTCTTATATTTTAAAGTGGCAGTAAGTTATGAAATGAATTTTGAAAATTTGGGAAAAAATTTGGTTTGCAAGTCATAAAAAAATTAGCCGGAAATTTTGAGAAAAGTTAAAAATTTGGATTATTTCTTGTTATAAGCCACTATCAGAACGTTGCATTACATGTCATTACACAACATACATCACCCATTGACTCTACATTAGAGATTAGCAAATTTCCCAAAATTTTATTGTGGGTCCAAGAATCAGCCATCGGAACAAGATTTAAAATTTCTGTGATTGTCCTGAAAAATTATGTTGTATGATGCTTTGAGATCTCCTAGGACTTCATCTAACCCTTTTTAAGCTCTTAGATGCCAAGACAGAAAAACTCTAACCTTAATAGGGTATCCTTAACTCCATTCTGCAGATCAGCAAGGGTCCCAGTGGTAGGACCCCCACTGATTTTCACGCCATCCCCTATCCTTTCCAAAATAACTACAGTACACCCCTTTAAGTTAGGATTAAAAGGGATATGTTCCATAACCCTAACCTTACCCTAACAACCAATCCTTTTGATCACCACATGGTGGCCACATTTTGAGCAAATGGCCAGAAATTAATCTCAAACGTTTATAATTTGGACAAATCTTAATTTGGAGGGAATTTCAAACAAATTAAATTTGAGCCAAATTAATTACTTCATTAATGCTCTCTATATAAGATAGTTGGTTAGTTACAAATATCATTTTTTATGACTATGACTAGGTCGAGTTTTTTGGAGACCTCTGGGGCCAAAGCCCCCCAAGACGTCATATGTGAATCTCTTGTAGTCCTTTCTACTGAAGTCTACGGGAATTACAGAAAAAACTGAGCCACAGTCTTGGTTTATGCATAGGACCTTGTTTTGTTGTTGTTGTTGTTTTTTGTTTTGTTTTGTTTTTTTACCAAAATAAGCAGCGAACCCAAAACAAAGAAAGAGGTGAAACTATCCCAATTACTGTGTTGGTTCCACTAATGGTTTTTCAAACTACTGACCAAAAACAGCCTTCTGTATGTGAACCCAGTCTTCAAAGAGTGCCACAGAAATGCATGGCCATCTTTTCTTAGCTGGAAAAGATCACAGACTGGCTATCCAAGATAGTGAAGGAATTACGTATCCCATGTGGTCTCCCGGATACAATTCTACTATCTACCACTCAAAAAAAAAGGGGGGGGGGACATAAAAATGTATATGCACATCCAAAATACCCCCCAAAGATTCCATTCTTTCTAAATAATTTGACAATCCAGGCTCTTTTATTGCACACCAACTATAAATAAAATGCAAATTTTTACCTCCACGTTACCATTGAATTAGTATAAGTTTGGAGCAGCCGTTCTATCTCTCTGCATATTTATAGCTCAATCATTACACTTGGAGAGATTTGCAAATTACGCAACTAGTAAATGGCTTCTACCACCAAGCCATCCCGAATTTACTTTACTTTTAGCTGCAGACGGTGGAAAATGAGTGTATTTAGTGACCATCTTGGGTGTTGTTGTTTAATTTCTTCATCAGGTGATAATTGTAACAACTGAGCCAAACAATTTGGCTCGGTTCATACATTACTTTGATATCACGGTTAAAACGTGCATTTCGTAGCTGGTGACCAGCTGTTTTATTAAAGATCGTATCATTTCAGGATGTTGGGAGATATCCTGTAAAAATAGTCACATACGGTGGAAAAAGAGTCTTAAATTGCCACGCAACTATAGAAAGACAGACACGTTGTTGGCCAATTGATGTTTTTGGATTTTCTTTTTTATATTTTAAAGGGATCCTAAACATGGAAATAAAGAAGAGATATGAAGAGCAACAATTCAATGCCTTTTTATCAGTAGGAACAATTTTCTTTTAGCCCCAAAAACACACAGAGAAAACCGCAACTTGTTTAGCAAATGGAAGGGGCTTAGGTCCCCGTTACATGGAGCAATTATCTGCCAAGTTAGACAACATGTGTGTATTAAATAGGGCCAGCAATAAGCCAGTCAACAAGCAAACTCGTCAAAAAATCATCTCTTATCGGCTGCTGATCTTTCTATGTAATAGGAATAACACTCATTTACAGCAAGCATCAGCCATCAATAGGGCCTGTAGGTTATCAGACCCCAGTGCCAAAAAAAGGAAAGCCTAAAAGTGCATGTTCACACTTTTCTCTTTGGCCGCATTTTGGATGTCTTTTTGGACGGCTGTCATTTTGTAGCAAAAATATGGATTTGTTATGCAAATTTTTGCTACAAATCCGGCCAAAAAAAGACTGTGTGAACATAGCCTAAGAGTAGTTATAACGACCCATTTAAACCATCTAATATTTATAGAGATGTCCCAACTCCACCGGGATCCAGTAGTTAGATTTCAATAACATTTCAACAAATGCCTTGTTGTTTTTGGGTTCATTTGAGATTAGCCACCAAAGGTGTATGGCAGTGGTGTATTCTCTTCTCCCCATTGAGAACACCCACATGCTCAGCTGAACCAGGTCTCTGTAAAGGGGATGGGAGGAGTAGCTGTGCCCTAATCTTATTCCAATGGCAGACTACTGAGGCAAGAGAGACTGAGTAGTTAGATTTCCTTTTATTCGCAAGGGACTCATGGATTTATCAGGGGTTCCTGGCAGTGGCCTATTCCCCTGTCCCTTTTGTGAGCACACTTGTGTATGGGGGGTAAGAAATAGAGATGACTGTAACTTGAACATGCTCGAGTCTTATTGTTTGGCACTTGAATACCGGTGGCTGAAGAAGTTGGATACAGCCCTAGGGAGTCTGGGAAAACATGGAAACAGCCTTGAATTGCACTCATCTTTACAAAGGAAGAAAAGTCACTAGCCCAATATGTGTGGCCAGCCTTGAAGTGAAAGTGCCACCACCTTTAGTCTTGCTTTCTTTAACCCTTTGAGGACCAGGCCCAAAATGACCCAGTGGACCGCGCAAATTTTGATCTTAGTGTTTTCGTTTTTACCTCCTCCCCTTCTAAGAACTCTAGCACTCTCAGTTTTCTATCTACAAGCCATGTAAGTGCTTGTTTTTTACAGGAATAGTTGTACTTTGTAATGGCGTCTTTCATTTTACCATAACATGTATGATGGAATTCCAAATATATTATTTATGAAGATATAAATAGGTGAAATCGTAAAATAGAATGCAATATGGTAACGTTTGGGGGGTTCCTGTGTCTACGTAATGCACTATATGGTAACAGCGACATGACACTATTATTCTATAGGTCAGCCCGAACACAACCATATGTAGGTTACACAGATTCTCTAATGTTATATATATATATTTTTATGAAATCCTTTTTTTTGGCAATTAAATATTAATAAAATGGGCCTATTGTGACGCTTATAACGGTTTTATTTTTTCACCTACGGGGCTGTATGGGGTGTCATTTTTTCCGCCATGATCTCTAGTTTTTATTAATACCATATTTGTGAAGATCGGACGTTTTGATCACTTTTTATAGATTTTTTTAAATATATAATGTAACATAAAATCGGTAATCCGTGCACTTTTTCCCCTCTTTTCGTGTACGCCGTTCACCGATCACTATGACGCTTGTTATATTTTAATAGATCGGACAATTACGCACGCTACGGTATATTATATGTTTATCTATTTATTTATTTTTATATGTTTTATTTATATAATGGGAAAGGGGGGTGATTTAGACTTTTATTGGGGGAGGGGATTTGGGGTAGTGTAATAGTGTTTTGAACTTTTTTTTTTTTACACTTTTGAAGTCCCTTTGGGGGACTTGTACATACATTAGTTTGATTTTTACACTGATCATTGCTATGCTATAGGCATAGCATTGATCAATGTAATCGGCGATCTGCTCATTGAGCTTGCCTGTGCAGGCTCAGTGTAGCAGATCGCCGATCGGACCGCACGGAGGCAGGTAAGAGACCTCCGGCAGTCCGTTTCAACGATCGGTAAGTGACAGGGGACTCCCCCTGTCACTTACACTTAAACGCCGCGATCGCGGCGTTTAAGGGGTTAATGACACGCGGCAGCGATCGCTGCAGCGTGTCATTATCGGTGAGGTCCCGGCTGCTGTTTGCAGCCGGCCCCCACCTGCTATGAAGCACGCTCCGCTCCGGAGCACGCTTCATAGCGGGAGAAACACCCAGAACGTAAGGTTACGTCATGGGTCGTCTGGGGACAGACTTCCATGACGTAACCCTACGTCCAGGGTCGTCTAGGGGTTAATAGGTGGTCATTGCCATCTAGGTGGGGCTAAAAGGGGACCTATCACCCCAGCTCCCGGGGTGAATCCCGCCCGACCCTTCTGTGGAGATCCTTACTCTTATCCCCCTCTCGAAATCCCAGTCCCGGACCCCGTCCCGCCGCCGAGAAATCCCCGTCGGAAGCCGTGCTCTCGCTCACCAGAGATGAGTCCGACGCCCATAGAGAATGACTGGAGCAGCCATTCTCTATGGGCGTCAGACTCATCTCTGGTAGGGAAGAGCGAACCGAACCGTAACGAACCAGATTCGTTACGAACTTTGCAAAAAGTTCGATTTTTCATCGAACCGAATTTTGAGAAAGTTCGTAACGAATCTGGTTAAAATAACAATAACAAATAAAATCAAAGACATCTTTAACCCTTTGAGGACCAGGCCCAAAATGACCCAGTGGACCGCGCAAATTTTGATCGTAGTGTTTCCGTTTTTCCCTCCTCCCCTTCTAAGAGCTCTAGCACTTTCAGTTTTTTATCTACAGGCCATGTAATGGCTTATTTGTTACAGGAATAGTTGTACTGTGTAATGGCGTCATTCATTTTACCATAACATGTATGATGGAATCCGAAATATATTATTTATGAAGATATAAATTGGTGAAATCGCAAAAAAGAATGCAATATGGTAACGTTTGGGGGGTTCCTGTGTCTACATAATGCACTATATGGTAAAAGCGACATGATACCATTACTCTATAGGTCAGTACGAACACAACCATATGCAGGTTTACGCAGATTCTCTAATGTCATATATTTTTTTTAAATGAAATCCTTTTTTTTGGCAATTAATTATAAATAAAATGGGACTATTGTGACGCTTATAACGGTTTTATTTTTTCACCTACGGGGCTGTATGGGGTGTCATTTTTTCCGCCATGATCTCTAGTCTTTATTAATACCATATTTGTGAAGATCGGACGTTTTGATCACTTTTTATTGATTTTTTTATATATATAATGTAACATAAAATCGGTAATCCGCGCACTTTTTTCCCTCTTTTCGTGTACGCCGTTTACCGTTCGCAATGACGCTTGTTATATTTTAATAGATCGGACAATTACGCACGCTACGGTATATTATATGTTTATCTATTTATTTATTTTTATATGTTTTATTTATATAATGGGAAAGGGGGGTGATTTAGACTTTTATTGGGGGAGGGGTTTTGGGGTAGTGTGTTAGTGTTTTTAACTTTTTTTTTTTTACACATTTGAAGTCCCTTTGGGGGACTTTTACATTCACTACTTGGATTTTTACACTGATGAATGCTATGCCATAGGCATAGCATTGATCAGTGTTATCGGCGCTCTGCTCATTGAGCCTGCCTGTGCAGGCTCAGTGACCAGAGCGCCGATCGGACCGCACGGAGGCAGGTGAGAGAGCTCCGGCGGCCCGTTTTACCGATCGGGACCCCCGCAGTCACACTGCGGGGGTCCCGATCGGTAAGTGACAGGGGATTCCCCCTGTCACTTACACTTAAACGCCGCGGTCGCGCCGCGATCGCGGCGTTTAAGGAGTTAATGACACGCGGCAGCGCGATTGCTGCAGCGTGTCATTACCGGTGAGGTCCCGGCTGCTGATTGCAGCCGGCCCCCACCTGCTATGAAGCGTGCTCCGCTCCGGAGCACGCTTCATAGCGGGAGAAACACCCAGGGCGTACAGTTACGCCCTAGGTCGTCTGGGGACAGACTTCCATGGCGTAACTATACGCCCTGGGTCGTCTAAGGGTTAAAAAGTGATGTAAACACCTCTGGAATGCATCTGGGAAAGCAGGGAAACAGTATTAGAGCAATCGGCATTACGGGGTTAGCGATCCTCTGCAGTAATGCTGATGCCGCTAATAGTTAATATATTTAATTAATAGAACAAATTTTCGTTGTAATAAAGTCACTTTCGTTGTTCAATAATTTAAATAAAACGATTCCATCATTGTGCAATTAAATATACTGTTAAAATAAATAAATAAATAAATATATATATATATATATATATATATATATATATATATTTTTTTTTTTTTTTTTGTATGCACAAGTATGGATTCGTTTAAATTAAATTATTGAACAACGAAATTAATTTTATTAAATCGAAAATGTGTTTTATTAATTAAATATTAATTATTACAGGAAACTCTATTAAAGCCGTTAATTCATATTGCCGGCAATAGAGTTTTCTGTCATAATTAATACTTTACTTTAATTAAAACATCAAATGTTTCTTCTAATTATGCTATCACAATAGCATTATAAGAAGAAACATTCAGAATTATATGTGCGCTCAGCTGATTGGCTGATCAGCTGAGCGCACATATAAATAGTGGGTCCGCAGCACAGTGACTTCATTGTGCTGCGGACCAGCGAAGAGGACACATCGGGGTGAGTATAGAGCTCTCCCCACCCCCTCCCCAGCACTGCACCCCTCCCAGCAAGGAAGGGGGGTCACTTAACCCCTTCCTTGCTGGGATGGGTGCAGTCTGACATCAGTCTGGCCCCCAAGGGGTTAAGGGGGATGCACAATGCACAATGATGGAATCGTTTTAATTAAATTATTGAACAACGAAAGTGACTTTATTACAACAAAAATATGTTCTATTAATTAAATATATTAACCATTAGGGGAGTTCGCTCGGCATTATTGCCGATTTGCCGGCTATTTTTTTTTTTTCACTATTTTTGCACTTTGATTTTTTCCACTTTTTTAATTATAATAGCAACTGCAACTACACGAAACTATACCCTATCACACTCCCACTATTGTAGCTGCAATTGTTCAGCCGTTATTGCAAGGTTCGTTTTCGGTTCGTTTCGTCAGAACCTGAACTTCAGGAAAGTTCGGGGGATCGAACCGAACCGAACTTTTCAAAAGTTCGCTTATCCCTAATCTCTGGTGATTGTGCACACAGCTTCCGACGGGGATGTCTCGGCGGTGGGACGGGGACTTCAAGGAAAGGGTAAGTATAAGAGGCTCCACCAGGGGGTCGGGCGGGCTTCACCCCGGCAGCCAGGGTGACAGGTCCCCTTTAATGGCAGTTGTTCCTCATCTACCAGCTAAGGAGAGGGCCCAACTGCTGTGAAACTCCGTCTAGGTGACCCTGTCCACCGATGAAATGTAGAGATTTTAGAGCAGAAAGAAGACACAGATGAGTTTTATACAGGTATATCTCGAATATGCAGCATCTAAGCTTGTGGATGGCACTGAGAACCGCACACAGACCACCAAAAGATGTCTGACAGATTATCTGACAGATTTTTTCAGTCAGGAACGGACTATAAACAGAGAACAGGTCGTAAAGATAAGACTGAGATTTCTCCTCTTTTCAAATCCATTCCTGGCTTTGGCTGAAAATATCTGTCAGATTATCTATCAGACATCTTTTGGTGTAGTAGAGCCTTAAGGGGATGACCATGTCACTTTAAGGATCTTTTACATGAGACCATTATCGGTCAGACAGGCTAATTATGACCCTATATGAAAGACCCAATAATCAGTTGACAAAAGAGCAATTACTTATCGGCTGATCGCTGGGATTGTGCAGTCCTAAAAATCATTGTTGGTTGGCCATACATCCTTCATAACCCACAATGATGTAAGGGTGGTATTACACGGGCCGAGCAGGGCCCGATAATACCTGTAAACGAGCAGCGATCTGCTAGATCGTTGCTCGTTTACTGGACCTATTACACGGCCCGATAATCGTTTGACAATAGCTGCAAGGACATCGTTACCGATGTCCTTGCAGCCCTTGCTAAACTGGCATACATTACCCATCCACGTTCCAGGGCTGCTCCTGCGTCAGCTTCTCCCGGGGGTCCCACGCGCTCTCTAGCGTCACAGCAGCCTGTCAGCTGGTAGGCCGCTCAGCCAATCACAGGCCGGGACCGCCGCAGCCTGTGATTGGCTGAGCGGCCTATCAGCTGACAAGCCTCTGTGACGCTAGAGCGCGCGCGGGACGCAGGGAGAAGCGGACGGCAGGAGCATCCCTGGAACGTGGATGGGTAATGTATATCGTTAGTCGCCGGCCACGCACCGCTATTACACGCAGCGGTGCGTGGTCGGCGCCCGACGAAAATAGGTTCTAACCTATATCAACGATCAGCCGATGATCGTTGTCATCGGCTGATCGTTGCATTTATTACACAGAGCGATAATCGGCCGAATCGGGCCAATTCGGCCGATTATCGTTCCGTGTAATACCACCCTTAGTGAAGGGCCATGCAGCAACCAGTCATGCGGCCCTAATTGTTGAAGGCTCATGGAATCTACTAAATCAGCACCTGTATCGGGCATGGGTCTAGCCATCTAGGGGCCCTAATATACGGAGTGATAATCAACCGAATTGAGCTAATTCAGCAGATTATCGATCTATGTAATAGAAAAAATGATCAGACGATGAAACGATCAGCGGCCGCTGACCATGCATCGCTACGTGTAATAGCGATGTGTGGCGGATGGTTGACATTGAACAAACATTTAATACATTACCTGTCCACATTCCTGGTGTTCTCCTGGACTCTGCATGCGTTCCCTGAACCGCGGCGGTCCTGACCAGTGATTGGCTGAGAAAGAAAGCTGGACCAGGATGCATACAGACCACAGGAGAAGACCGGGAGCATAGACGGGTAATGTATTAAAGGGGTTATCCAGCGCTACAAAAACATAGCCACTTTTCCCCCTCTCTTGCCTCCAGATTGGGTGAGGTTTAAAACTCAGTTCCATTGAAGTAAATGGAGCTTAATTGCAAACCACACCTGAACTGGAGACAAGAGAGGGGGAAAAGTGGCCATGTTTTTGTAGCTCTGGATAACCCCTTTAACTGTTTGGGCAAGGGCTACACAGACATCACTAACGATGTCGAGCAGCCCTTGCTCAACAATTATCGGGCCGTGTAATAGTCCCAGTAAACGAGCGCCCGGCCCATGTAATAGTACCCTAAGGGCCCTATTCCACAGTAATGATAATCAGCCGGATCGACCCCATTATCGTTCGGTGAAATAGAGAGAAAGATCAGCCGATGATCGTGTCATCGGCTGATCGTTCATTTAGGGCCAGACCTAAAATCATCGTTCCCCCACCGCGCATCGCTACGGTTGAATAGCGGTGCACGGCGGGCGACCAACGATTTGACAAGCAGCAGCAGCAGCATACATTACCTGTTCAGGCTTCTTCTCCGCGTTGTCTTCATCCCTGGGTCCCGCGTGCTCTATCTTAAGAATGGCCGGACCAGCCATTCTGAAGATAGAGCGTGCGGGACCCGGGGATGAAGACAGCGCGGAGAAGACCTGACAGGTAATGTATGATGCTGCAAGGGCTGCAAGGACATCGGTAACAATGTCCCTGCAGCCCTCGCTCAACGATCTTCGGGCCGTGGAATAGGCCCAGTAAACGAGAGGTGATCTAGCAGATCGCCGCTCGTTTACATCGTTGATTGGGCCCTCCTCGAATAGGACCCTAAGCCTCTACCTTTTCCAAATGTATGCTTTTAGCGCACTAGCACTAAAAATGTTTCAAGTGGAAAGAAAGACAAAATTATTGCTTCTTGGAAAATATAAAAAAAATATACATACATAATATTTATTAACTTATTAAATGAAATACAATAGGATCAAAGGAAGGAGAATATTACAGTATTGTTAGAAATTTTTATTTTATTTTTTTACTTCTATGTCCCTTTAAATTTTCCTTTTCTTTTTCCACCCACAAATTGTATTATATCTGAGAACAGGGGAGAATCAATGTGTCTACAAAGACTTTCTGGTTTCATTTTTTTTCCCCTGCCTTGACCGCGACCACCACATGGGTTTTTATAGCAGCCAAGGATAAATCAATTTGGCAGTCAACTAAAGAAACCTCGACAACAAACAACTGACGCTTATTTAGAAAATAGCACAAGCTGGTCGGCGTTCAAAGCTTTGAAAGGTGTTTTACTTCAGCGCTGAACGGCGAACGCATTAATTGATGTCATCTCACTCACTTTCATTTGCATTCGTGGTTATGATATATGACACTGAAAACATGAAATTAAATTGAAATTGTATAATCAGACATTGCTTCATAACAGGCCAAATATAATTACCTTTATAGATTCTGTCACCGGAATACTCCCTGGAATAGAATCCTTACAAAATGAACTCGCAACAGTCACCGGCAAGAAATAAAAGCTATTGTAAGTGGCTTGTCGCTGATTGTATAGGGGACATTCCGCAACTGCTACTTTATAATGTATTCTATTATTAATAGTTACATATGTGCTTAAAGGGGTTGTTCAGAGGTAAAAAAAAAAAAAAAAAAAACATGTCTGTTCACCTCTTCTGTCTGTGGGATTTGAAGCTCAGTTCCATTGAAGTGAATGGAGCTGAATTGTAATAGCACTCACCACTTGAAAACAGAGGTGGTGCTGTTTTTGCAAGAAAGCAGCTGTTTTTATTATTATTATTATTATTATTATTATTATTATTATTATTATTAAAAAGGGGTACTCAGTCAAAGAAGATTGTTTTCAGATCAGTTTGTTTCAGAAAATTATACAGATTTGCAAATTACATCTAGTTACAAAAAAAAAAAATAATAATACATCACTTCCTGCAGGATGTACAGCAGCTGATAAGTACTAGAAGAATTGATTTTTTTTTAAATAGAAGTAATTTACAAATAAATATAACTTTATGACACCAGTTGATCTAAAACTCTTTTTTTCCTCCTGAATATCCCTTTAAATTAGGAGGACTCACCGGACGTAAGTGTTTCTGAATGAGAATTCTCTGCCATACATTTTACTCACTCACATTCGCCAGCACAGAAGCCGTATCCGACTCCTATAATAAATCCGTTCTGGGTGAACTTTGACAAGTGAGAACAATATAGTATTATTGACACATGTTCTACACTTTCATAAACCTGGTGATGGGTGATGAGAAGGTCATAAAATCCGCAACTCCGGGGCTCCGTCGATTTTATGACTAGTTGTAGAAGAAACTGATGCATACCCAATTCTTTTTAATATCTGTTTCACTGGAGGAAAATATGTTTAAATGGAGTAATAACTTAGATCCAGTCACCTGATAAATACCCGCTCTGTTCTCCGGCTCGTGTGCACCAAAATAGGACATTTATATGGCGAGGAGGCTATGGAAAGCAGCAAATTACCCTCATCTGTCACATTGTGTCAGTCCTTTTAATATGACACTTTCCGGAAACATTAAATGATTACCCCGGCTAAGTTTTCCTGTAGATCTCAAAGTTATGCTCCTTGTCACAGTAAATTCTATCAAATATCATAAAATGTGTCTATTTCTGAGTACGGCCAAATATATAGCGCCTTTTATGTCTAAGCTTCCAAAAAGGTTTAAAGGGAAAAAAAAAAGAAGAAGAATCCCTGTGGTGTAAGTGGGGTTTTCAGGACGGGGCTCGGCGTCGTAACTGTGTAAAAAGTACGTTTTCAATCAGTGATGAAAGTTTCAATGACACGTAAAATATACAGCTATGGAGGACCTGGGTGAAGTCATGGAGAAGGGTCGGTAAACACCACGTAATGGAAAGCAGAGTCCCTGTCAGAGTGATTGCCGCTCCGTCTATAGGAGTAGATGTAGCAGAGCTAGACTGGCACTGCTCTGTTGCTTGGGCAATGGGATACAGATGTAGCAGAGCTGTGCTTGCCAGCGAACGCTTTCCTATGTAATAACTTTGAATTAATGAGTAATTTGGATTTTAAAGGTACCTTAAAGGTCACAAATAGACCCGATGATCAGTAGTCTACATGAGCCAGAAAGGCCCCATAGACTTACATTTTGCAGCTGTCTTCATCACATGACACAGAGGCGGAAAGAACACTCGACTTAAAAAAAACTTTTGATATTTCTCTATTTAAACAGTACCCAACATTAGCATGCGGCATTTGATTACTGGTGAAGAAGTTGGATGCAGCCCTAGGAGGTCCTGGAAAACATGGATACATGGCTGTATCCATGTTTTCCAGGACTAGAGTTGATCCAACAGCGAAAAACCTTGCCGAACCTTCCGCATTTGATTCCTGATGCCTTCCCAGTCCGTGGGGAAGGAGGAGACAGTCCAGGTACCGCCTGGAATTCCGGGATTCAGCCTAGGTAATAGGTTGAATCCCGGAATTCCAGGCAGTACCCGGGCTGTCTCTTCCTTCCCCACAGACCGGTAAGGCATCGGGAATCAAATGCAGAAGGTTCAAGTTCTATAGAACCTAAGATTTTCCGCTGTTCGATCATCTCTATCCAGGACTTCCTAAGATTGCGTCCAACTTTTATAGCCACAGTTACATTGACCCCCTGGGACAATGTTAATTTTTGTCATGACCCTTTACTCAGTACCATGCCTATAATTTTTTTATTTAGAGAGAACCTATCATGAGAGATGAGCAAGCCTTGAGCAAGCATCCAGGAAAACATGGACATAGTCTAAGGCCTAAGACTAAGTTCACAGAACGTACCTTTTTAATTAATCACAGCCGTCGTTGCTAACTGTAACAACGGCTGTGATAAATAGAAAAGTTATGTTGCACTGCAGTCAGAGGGAATCCAGGCCGGAGTGTATACACATAGTATACACTCCGGCTGGGATCCCAAACGGCTGCAGGGAAAACTGATATGTCAGTTTTGTGCAGCCACTATTCATTGAATAGCGGCTGCACAACACTGACAGCTCACACAATGAAGAGTGTTGCTCTGGTGGACGTCAATTCTTTGGACGGACAGTGGAATATAATGGAGCATATAATGGAGCCTATGGAGCCAGCAGAGAGGGAAGCGGGAGCGCAGGGACGAGCAGCAGATTCCGCATTGAGTTTTGTGACAAAATTACTCCGTTCGTTTATACCTTTAGCTTTGTTCACACTGAGGAATACGTGCTGAATCAGTGGCGAAATCAGCATCAAATTTGCAGCGGATGCCGCTTCGAATTCCGACCATAAAGTCTGAACTTAGCGTTGCCCCATTTATTTTTGCAATGCTGTTCACAGGTCGGAATTTATGAGCCAAAAATTTCATCGCCTGAAGAATTGACATGATAATTCTTTGGGCAGATTCCGCTAGAGGAATCCTATAGAAGTCAATGGGGCTTGAATTCCGCTTGAATTCTGCTCAAATTCTGCTCCTATTCTGCCAGAGATGAATAGACGAGGAATTTCAAGCAGAAATTTTGAGCAGGTGATGTATGCACCGGGCCAGGCTGCGGGCAGCGTGGGGTTTAAGGGGCCAGCTTACATATCCGCAGTGGAATTAAAATTCCACTGCGGATGCGTAATCCAATAAACCTTCACACTACCAGTATCCACAGCGGATTTCACTGCAAACTCGCAGCATGAAATCCGCTGCGGATCCGGTACGTGTGAAGCTATCCTTAGGGTAAAAATGGGGAAGATCCTTGCTATGGTGTAGCCAAACCATTTGTTGTTGCAATGTTGCAATAAATTTAAAAACCATCGAATTTTAAAGATTTAAAGATTTTGTTTTGTATGCATTAGCATCTAGTGTATCGGTTAAGCTTTTTAGCACAACGCATTGAGCAGGGAACATTGAATAGCGGATATTCACTTTTCTGGCATGATGTCTGACCATCTGAATGCATTCAGCATCTCCCAAATGGGTATGGTACTAGCTCATGACATGGCTGAATCAAACATCTGCATTCTACCTTTGAACACATCACAGTAAATTAGAAAATCAAGGTCGTATTAGCTTCACTTTCAAGCAATTCCAATGTTTAGAAAACGTCTGGACCCGAACTGGAATGATGTGTGTTTGCAATTTACTGTGTTTTAGTGACAAAACGAGCTGGAAGCTTAAAATATTAGGTCTGGAAATCATCGCAAGCCTCACTTACCTTGCTTTCGTGTCCCTCGCTGTCCAGGTCACCAGTGAGATCACTCTAGAAGCATTTAGACAATGAAAATGTAGCCTTATAATACAAGAGGGAATGATTTAGAAAATTGGAGAAATGTTTTCGGCATCCAGTAGAAGAGAGACTGATGACATCACTAATCCACTCCGTGCCATAGTGACATCACTTATCCCTTACAGATTTATAATTAACTGCTAAATTTTCTAAACTGTACTCTCTTAAGGTGACGCTATTCCTCAGGCCATTTTATCCCAACCCAATAGATGATTTTGGTGGAGAAAGGGTTCAGGGACTTTTAATGCTTCACCAGTGCCGGTCTGGAACTGAAACTTTGCCCTGGCATTTCAGAGCATACAGGGGCCACTCGCCCCGGAATCCGGGACAGGTGTCCTGGATTCCTGGAACAGCCTGGACTGCTGCACAGTCCGACACTGGCCCCTCCGAAGGCTTGTCCTGTTTTCCTCTTCACCCAGCTACTCCTTCCCCCTATTGTAGAGGGAGGGAGTAAACAGGCATGGAGGAAGACAGGACAGGCCCACAGAGGCTACCGGCCCATCTGGAATTTGCCTGAAATGCCAGATGGCCAGTCCAGCCCTGCACCTCATCCAATTGTTCTAGAAGGATAAGCCAGTGCTCGAGTAATTTGGCTGAAACTTACCCCTACCATCCACAATGAGAACCCACTCATGTAGGAGCTTTTCAAATGAAATAACTGCCACCAAACAAACATTTGGCAGTCAATTATTTAAAATTGTATAAGAGAAACAGATTGCTGAACTCAGGGAGACCAGCCAAACGACAACACTGCCGGCTGCTAGTGAAAGCGCTCAATGCAGTGAAGACCTAGGTGCATTGCCCCCTGGGAAATATGAATATGCAAAAGAAGAGCCCGTGGAGCCTCATTGAAGAGTCTCAAAACACAGGACTAGCCAGATATCCCTCCGGGAAGGACCCAGCCAAGGGGCAACTCCTGTAAGGAAACCACCAAAACCACCATATTAAGTGGCCCTATAAGTCAACGTAATGACAAGGAATAAACCAAGGCTAGGTAACCATCCACATACAGCTGTTTCGGGGTGTTGCCCCTCATCAGTGTGGAGCAGGATTCTGGCTAGGTGGGAGCAATGCCTAGTAGAGCCATAAGAGAAACAGATTGCTGAACTCAGGGAGACCAGCCAAACGACAACACTGCCGGCTGCTCGTGAACGCGCTCAATGCAGTGAAGTCCTAGGTGCATTGCCCCCTGGGAAACATGAATATGCAAAAGAAGAGCCCGTGGAGCCTAAAATTGTATGGGCAACTTTTGTTAATTGGATGAAATGTAAAGTAATCCCTGTCAAGGTGGTTGCCACTCTTCTATAGGAATAGATGTAGCAGAGATGAATTGGCACAACTATGTAGTATGGGCAATGGGATACAGATGTAGCAGAGCTAAGCTTGCCAATGAATGCTTTCCTTTGTACACTTTAATCATTGAATTAATGAGAAATTTGGATTTTAAAAGGTACTTGTCACATGAAAAAAAATAAAAACTTTTGACATATTAGAGATGCAACGATCAGTAGTCTATGTGAGCCAGAAAAGCACCATAGATTCACATTATGCAGCTGTCTTGGTCACGTGGCACAGAGGCAGAGAGAACACTCAGACTTAGACTTATAAAACTTTTTGCCATTTTTCTATTTAAAGAGTACCCATCATTAGAGATGAGTGGACCTCGAGCGTGCGGCATTTGATTACCAGTGAAAAACTTTGATGCAGCTCTGATTTAATACCCATGAGAAGGGAGGGTTGAAGGTTGGCCTCATTTTCATTACCTATGGTTTTTATAAATCTTTATAGGGCTCCTAAATAGAAGCAACCACTGACCGCAATGTCTGTTATTAGGTTCCCTATGACCTTATAGTCATCTTGTATGGAGTTGGTTGTAATGTTGGCGTTGGTGTTGGTGTTTCCTCATTCACTTGGGCTAACCCGCTGCCTGCTCACCCGCCACGGCCTCAGCTCTGACGTCTGATTCATTCTTCTCTGTTAGGGGCCTGCCACATGCTGTTCCATACAGTTAAATGGTCATTGTGCACCTTACTGCTTCTTCTTCCACATATCCAATCTCGGCACATTTTAAATTAGGGGAACCCACCCAACATCTTGTGCTTCATTGCTGTTGGGTCCTAGTGTCCACTGCAAAAGTGTGTTATCCTAATCTTGGTATTCCACGCATCCTGACCCATGCCCGTTTCCTGGATTCTGCTATACCCTTCTCCTGTTGTCGACCTAGATTACTGACATAAACCTGGGCCACCTTCCAGGACCATCTGTCTACATTTGAAGCCGCCGGGACTGGAAAGCTGCAGAGCACAGGAGAGAAGACCAGGAGCGGGGAGAGGTAAAGTACCAGGTGCTTGGACAATCATCAGCCGTCGGCCGCGCATTGCTATTACACGAAGCGATGCACGGTCGGCGCCTGGCGAGTTTAGGTGCAAACCTAAACCAACGATCAGCCAATGATCTTTGTCATCTTTGTCTCTATTACACGGAGCAATAATCGACCGAATGGGCCAATTATCACTCCGATAATAGGGCCCTTAGACTCCACTCTCTTGCATGGCCCAAAATATAACTGGGATTGGTATCACACTGGGTCAACACCTATTGCCCTTTACATTAATTAGTGGGCAGCTTCCTCCTGCACCCACCCAATATATTGCCAATGTTAGAGGCTAGTCTATTCTGTTTTTTGGTGTTACGTGATATGGAAATTCCAGTACAAATATAAGGTAATATGGGGTCACAGGGACAGATACCTCTTCATTCATACCCATAACACCCTATTTAACATGGCTTTCTTCTATGCATAATTCACTTTAAGTCATTGATTCCAGCGCTGTGAAAAAGTCTTATTTCCCAAGCTTTAAGTAGGTCAGACATTGTAAATGGAAAATGCCCAAGTTCAAATATGATAAATCCTAATGAGCACAGACAGGATCCCATCAATCCGAAAGAGAAAATGCTAAAGTAGCGTTAAACTTATTCCCATAGTAATGTGTGTTTGTATTGAGCGAGGTCCACCGCTTCAACAATATATAATTTGTCACTGAAAACAAACAAGCTCGAACATCACTAGGGCTCTCGATGCGTTTCGGCTTTCATGTTTTTAGACTGTCATGGAGTTTGAGAGAAGATTTTACGAGACATGTGTGTTACATTAGTGCAGGTTACATCAGGTCAGGCCATGTGATAAAGCAGATTTCTTCAATGCAGTTCAGCTTCCCCGCAACTAACTACGCGTTTCACTTCATGGAAAAGTGTTGGACACATTAGAAAGAATGTCAAGCTGACAAACCAAATGATCTTGTAATCTTTATTAATAACAAATGGACCCTAATGTGTTCCACTTAAATAGAGACTGTCTCTCGTCCTTTAGTAACGTCCATACGGATCATGCTGTGAAATATAATGTTGCATAATATAAAAAAAAATTACAAAAAGAACTGAAAGCACAATTTATACTACACTATTATTACTGCTATCATTTCTGTATAATTATCACAACCATCGCTAAGCCTCTTTCCTATACCGATTGATTTATCATCTGGTGTCTATATGTCTGTTCGGGACCACATGCAAGCTCGGCACACACTTAGATTGCAGCATGGAGTGAATGCTTTATGGCATCTAAAAGGAATAGGGGGTCAAATGATGGAGAAAAAGTATCAAATATTATTACAATCTGCAGGAAGTGATTGAGTACACCTGGTAATGCCCCCAACAGGCAAGGACCCGCTATACTTCCCAGGTTGGGGGTTTGGGCCAAACCCAGTAGCGTACCCAGTACTGGTTCCCTCTAGGTTTCCACCCTTTATCCTGATCCAGGATGGGGAATCTAGGCTTTTGCTGCTAGAGGGTACCAGGTCATTTCGTGAGAGTTATCCTGGTGTCGGTAGTGGCTGACCAGGTAGACCAGATGGTCCATGTGTGAGTCATCAGCAATCAGGCAGTGAGATCGGTGGAAGCATAAGAAATAGACCAGGTACCAGAGTTTCTAGTAAAAGAACCATGGCACGGGGTACATGCACTAGCAGAAGGGATTTGCAGGTGGCACAGTCGGCACAGTCCGGGACTTGCAAAAAAGTCACTGTAGTATACAAGGTCAAGAAAAGGCAACGTAACGCAACACATACCTTCAGCGGGATTCACACAGGAACACATGCCTTCACTATAGGAATCCATACTATTATAGGAAACCATACTATTGCACAAGTACAGGTGCCACAGGGAGTGGCAGGGAGCATATGGAAACTTTTATGTGTGTATAACATTGCTATCCTGCCTTATCTAGATCACCAGCCATGCAAAGAGCTGTCTCACCTAAACCAACTTATAAAGAGCTATATTACCTAGACCACCAGCCATATAAAGAGCTATATTACCTAGACCACCAGCCATATAAAGAGCTATATTACCTAGACCACCAGCCATATAAAGAGCTATATTACCTAGACTACCAGCCATATAAAGAGCTATCTTACCTAGATCACCAGCTGTACAATCAGCTATCTTACCTAGACCACCAGTGATACAAACACCTATCTTAGCTAGGCCAGCATCCATACAAAGAGCTTACCTAGCTTACCTAGTACACCAGCAATACAAACAGCTGTCTTACCTAGATTACCAGCCGTACAAACAGCTATCCTATTCAGACCACCAGCTGTACAATCAGCTATCTTGCCTAGACCACCAGTCGTACAAACAGCTATTTTACCTAGACTACCAGCCATACAAACAGACAAACAGATATCTTACCTAGACTACCCTCTAATTACAATGAGATGACTCCATTCATTCTGTCCTAGTCTATAAAGAAAAGTTACTATTGAGCTACTAAAAACAAAAGAGCCAGAACGAAAAATTGGAATATTTCGTGATCTCTATTTTTTTAAAACCAAATTTCCAATTTTTTTGTATATATTTATTATAAAAGCCTTCATTAAATAATGTATCCCTTTTATTATTTGTTCTCTTTTGAAGAAAAACATCATTTTAACAACTATACAAACTGATGAATAATTTTGTAAGAATTTTGTAATAGTTTTGCTAACGTTATCTTGGTTCTCTACCGATTTTGCATTAGGTTTAGTCCACCAAAAAGTTAAGTGAAGAAGGAACTGGGGTTAGAATTAGTCAGTTGAGGTTAATCGTAGTTCTGCAGTTTTACTACTTCAGTTGGGTCACCAGGATGTTAAATAACCGATTTAAGGAGTAGAGATAACCACTATCTGTATAGACCTGTGTTTTAGCTGTTTGCACAATTTTTTTAAGCACAAACCAGGATTGGACCAAAAAAAAGAGATTTACGGGTTGCATATTTTTACTTACCTTTTGTTTCTGCTATGAAAGCACAGCTATATAATGTTAATAGCTATGTGTAGCGCTCTCCCGACAGGACTATATGAAGCTTTTAAGGGTTTTCTTATGAAAGAAAAACCCTTTAATCTGACAAGCACCCATTACGGCACTTGACAGCCCTGGCAAGTAGAGATGAGCGCAAGTCTTCAAGTCTGATCATGGGCTGCATCCAACTCCTTCAGCCACCAGTATTCAAATGCTGAATGGTGGGACTCAAGCATGCTCGAGTTGCACTCATCTCTACTGACAAGCAGTTGGTTTTCCCAAGTAACAATACAGCTGACAGAGAAAAAGTTGTGTTGCACAGTGGCCATTTGGATGTAAAACAGGGAGACTCCTGTCCACTAGAGGCAGAGTTATTTCTTGTCCCCAGGAATCTTTTTTTGCTCTTTGAGATGTGTCCTAAGTAGGGGAGCCCATCTATGAGGTTCATATGACCCATGAAAGCATAGGGACAGGGGTTGTCCAGTTAAGACACATTGACTTAAAGTGACTCTGTTACCCCCCCCCCCTTCCCTTGACCCCAAACCGCTTGTACCTTTGGTTAGCTGCTTTTAATCCAAGATCTGTCCTGGGGTCTGTTCGGCAGGTGATGCAATTATTGTGCTAAAAAACAACTTTTAAACCCTGTGTCAAATTGGTGTGGCCTAGAGTACCCGTGCCCTAGGATTGCGACACCCCTCCCCCCTCCTCATTATTAGGAATGCAACTGGAACATTTTCTCCTATTCATCACCTGTGTGAACACTGCACATGAGCTGGATCGTTAAGGCACCTGTACAGTGTTCTGACAGGTGATGAATAGGAAAAACGTCGTAATCCTAGGGCACGGGTACTCTAGTCCACGCCAATTTGACACAGGCCTGCAAGTTTAGAAGTTGTTTTTTAGGACAATAACTGCATCACCTGCCAAATAGGCCCTGCTGGTGAGCCTGGTATAGACTTCTGCAGGGGAGTTAGAGAGGAACTGGCTGAGCCAATGAACAGAAAGGGGGGGTGTCCTAGAACACATCACATGCCCAGTAGGTGCTCGCATTAAACTATAGTCACAAGTCACAGTTCTGCCCCAATAGGGTTGATCTAAAAGGCAGCAAAAGAGGAAAAATAGGTAACTACATAATCGTATTTGGACAGTCACTCTAATTTCTACTTTATATTTATAGTGTTCTGTAATACAGCATTTTGTGTCCAGGGAATTAATTTTCCATATGGAGCAACAGCTCTGCCTAAAATCAAAGTAGACAGCTAATAAGAAACAGGCACAATGTATACACAAACTAAAGCAAGTCACAAAGGATTTGCAAAACAAAAACTGCAAACAAATCCCACACATATCTTACTTCCTCATATAATTTTTAGATCTGGTAATACGTGGGATAACAAAATCAGGGTAAATGTCATAACGTTTGAAATGTATCAAATGAAACTGAATCTACTTAAAGTACATCTAGTAAAAAAAAAACTTTTGACATTTCATAAAGATGTCAAAAGTTTTGATTGGTTGTGGTCTGGGCTCCCAATGGACAGAGGTGGGAGAAGTGCACGGCTAAGTGGTTCAGCCTCTGGCTCACTCATCTTACTGTGTGATTTAGGTTCTAAAAAAAGGTTTTGGAGTGATTAGTGATCAGTAGGGGTTTGAACATCAAGACCCAATCAAAACTTTGGACATATCAAAAACTTTTTTTAAAAGTGACAATCACAATTTTTCAGCAAGAATCTGCAGATCACCTTCTGCATGGCCAATATGATTCAGTGCTGTACAGAAGAGAATGATGAGTGGCCCGTGGGATGTATATTATTCCGACTCTATGCTGAGAACCATTGCAGTCTTTTTTGTCTGAAATGTTAAAAAGCCTGAGAAATGGGTGAGAAACAGTTCTCGGAGAATGACATTTATATATTATAGAGATCTGACTGGGTACAAGGTCACTAAAGGAAAATGGTTTCAAGGGCGTTTGGATTTCCAAAGATCATGATGTATTGCCAAAAGTTGAGAGAGAGGTTACATAGTTCTGAAAGTGACTGGAACCAGCAAACTGGAAGTCATTTACCTTGAACACACAAAAATACAGTTCACTCACAAATGTAAGGTCAGCCTGTCAGCGTAATAAAGTGATTTGTACGCGGAGATCACGTCCCATAATACGTCTAATAGGAATTAACTGAGAACAAATGGTACATGTAGAGTGCTGTCACAGGATGGTTCAGGCTTCCTTTAAAAGACTATTATTCCCTAGTAAAACACCAGTCGGGCCTCTGCTTTTAGAGTGGTCAGCATATCAGGAGAAGGAGGCAAGTTGGATAAATTAATGTATTTGCAAAAATATTTCACTTGTCGAGCCCTGCAAGTACGGTATAACTATGTTAGTTGAAATGGGAATGCCCCTTTATCAATCCACATAGTCTTTGCCTGGGTATTTATATACAAAGCTTTGGATGAAGAGATGCCCAGTTGGCATGTTCATGGCATTGTACTCTCGGTTCTCTTTAATGCCTCCCTCTAGTATCCAGCACATATCCCTTCTACTCAACATTCAGTAATGTTTGGAAGCCCCTAAGGAATGAATGGAGCACCGGCAGTATGTTTTATCCATTCTTATGATTGGTTGGGGTTCCAGCAGGTTTACACTTACTAACTAGCTGGTTATGCCCTAAAGATTGCAAGTTGGGAATATCTATTTAAAGGGGTCTTCTAGCGAAGAAAAACATAACATGTTTCTGGTCATGACTAGTGATGAGTGAACTTGCGGAACTTTTGGGTTCGTCTGAACCAAACACTCAGCATTTGATTCCCGGTGGCTGGAGAAGTGGGATGCAGTCCTAGGGCTACCAGGAAAACATGGATATAGCCAGTGGCTGCATCCATTTTTTTCACAGGATGCCGAAGGGTTGTAGCTGATGTCTCCAGCCACCGGGCATCAAATGCTGAGTGTTTGGTTCCGGAGAACCTGAACGCTCAACCAGTTCGCTCATCACTAGTCATGATGTTAATACAACAGAAAAGTAATACTTACACTAGTCCCCCACTGCTCCTGTTCCATGGAGTTTCCACATTTCTTTCCTCTGAGGAGTCATAACAAGACCTGTCTGCTCAGCCAATCACTGCAGTAAGTGATTGGCTGAGGGGGCAGATCTGCTCCAATATTTCATCTTGGAAGCAGGGAGAAGAGATGAGCTAGAGGTCCACAAGTCCATGAAACAGCAGTAGTGAGGGATCAGGGTAGGTAAGTATGGTTTATTCACTATTTTTATTAGTTCAGCAACATATAAGTAAAAATTATTTTGCTCGAATAGCCCTTTAAAGCATTGCACTTTACTTTAATTTGGAGTAACTTTTGACATGTTCTCGGACATAGAGTGATCCACTCCCCGCTCAGCCGAACATCTGACTCTTTAGCTTCATATACAGTAAATAAAAAATCAGATTTGATTGGGGAGAAAGGCACGCTATTTCGCACTCCCTCTTGGCTATATCTCCGGATCACAGAGGGTCCCAGTAGTAAGACCCACTGCAATTAATAACTTTGTATATTTCTAATCACCAAACAATAAAATACAAGCCCTAAAATCAGGTCCCGCTACTTTCTTGGAAAGTACAGTAATTGCACCAGGCAAAAAAAAGTGAAAAACCAATTATTAGATGAAATCGGCCAAAAACTTCAGTTAAAAACATTAGAAAAAAATATTATTATTTGATTTCACTTTGCAAGGAATCTTGGATTCGCTACATTCCTAAAAGTTTCTGAATGAGTTCACTGATTTTTGGCTTCTTCAATAATTTTAAGCAGCCATTTGGCTGATTTTACTGATATGACAAGCGGAATGAAATATTCATCAGTGGTGATGTAGCAAATATTCCCGGCTTTCCAAGAAAATCTAATAAACCATAGCTGTTCAAAGTTTAAAAACATTGTAAAAGTTCAGTTTTTGCCTAAATTATAAGTTATCACCAACACCCTTAAAATCCAGCATTATGAAATTCATGGGGTTCACCTCTACTACATAGTCATCTTTTCTTCAGAGAAAATCAGAGGAACCATGATATGGCTTCTTATAGGGTTAATAGTGTTCATATGGGAAGATTTTTACATTGAAGAATGATTGATAAAATTGTCTCTTAAAAAATTTTCCAAGATAAAAAAAAAGTATACTCTCTGCACAGAAGTGGGAATAACTAGCTGATCGGCAGGGGTCTGACTAGTGATCACAAAAATGTAGAGCCCTTGTCTCCCATATAAATGGAGCAGCAGTATGCATGCTTGGTCACTGTTTATGGGACTTCTAAACACAGCTGAGCATTGTAATCATGGGGAAACCCATTTATTCGATTAACCGTAGAAGTGGAAATCACCCAATGTGTTGTTAGTAGGGTTGAGCCAGCATGCTCCGTTGAGCATAGTGCTTGATGGGGGTGCTCAATCGAGCTTGATGCTCGACCAAGCACATTGTGGTGCTCAGGTAAAGGTGACTATACACCGTCAATAACTTGTTCGGCCATCAGTTATATCTCCTGCCACAGACCAAATATATAAAAATTAGATTGAAAAAAATGTAATAGGTTAACCAGGCTACCCGCACTCTACCGAGCAGGGAACACCTGATTAAATGCTTCAAGTGTACCTGTCCTTTTAAAAAAAACTTTTGACATGTCATAGAAACATGTCAAAAGTTTTCATTGGTCCTGTTTGATCATACCGATGGGAAGATAGAGTGGGGAGAAGATGCGCTGCAGAGCATCCACATCTCTGCTCTGAATTAAAAGAAAGAGTCAAAGTTATAATGAGCTCCTGTCTTTTTAACTCAGAGCTCTATCTCCCAATCGGTACGATCAGACCGATCAAATCTTTTGACATCTCTCTATGACATGCCAAAGTTTTTTTATAATGACAGGTACGCTTTAAGTCTCCCATTAATTTCAATTCAAGCACTCAACTATCTTAGTGTTCGCTCAACACTGCGTTCGTTAGCCAATAATCTAGTAAAAATGGGCTTCTTAGAGCAGGGCTCCAAAGGACCTGGAGAACCCACTATTTGGGATTGACTGGAACAATCACTTGCCACTAGGGTTTGACAAAAAACTGTGTGTGTGATGATGGTGGGCTCCACCATCAGTCTAGACAGAACCTCAGTCTTATATTTTGTAAAGAAATTAAAAATTTCCAAATGGGTCCCACTTAGAGATACGTGAATCTACAATAAGGTTCACCAAATCTGAATCTAACCAACTGACTTAGTCTTAACAAAGCCACTTATCTTTCCATGTGTTCCGGTTTCCTAGAGAAGTCTGACACTTAGAGGTCTCCTACAACTGTTTCATATCACACTTTTAAGGGAATTTGAGCACTTGGAAAGATAAGCAGCCTTTTCAAGACTAAACAAATTGACGGCTGGTTCATTAGATTCTGATATAATGAATCTCAGTGTAGATTAGCCCAACTCTAGTCCCAAATTTAATTCAATCACACTTAAAAAAGAAATCCCACATAGGTCTATTGTATTACGGCTCCTATCGGTGACCAAATATGGAGCCAAAATGCAGATGTGCGTGTACCTTCAAGTCAAGCCAATGGTCTTCTTAGAGAGACTTGGTCATTAAAGAGTTACAATAAAAGCCTAATGGAACGTTTTCACAGCTCATTTTCGTCTAAGGCATACAGATCATAGAACTTCTTAACCTCAAGAGTCGAAAGAAAATGTTAAAGACAAAGAGACCGATTCAAAGGAAATATGTTGAAGGACAAAACATGCATGAAAATTGTTCATGTTTCCCGTCACATGGATATGTAAAAATGATGAATAAATCACTAAGCACACGATTTCTCCACTGGAACCTGCTCAGGCAAACAGTTTACTAATTTGTGACACACTACACCCTCCATTGCACCGTGCACCTTGAGGTTAGAACATTTCTAATCATTATTTGATAACACAAGTCGTCGGCGTTACAGCCATAGAAACAGGAACCCTGTAACTAAGCAACAATGAGTTATAGTCAAACAATTTCATTAAGGCATTGCACCTCTTAGCAGGTGGGTGAGTGTGACACTGGTGATAAGCATTGCAACCCAATCATCCATTGTGTCTGCCAACACCTCAAGAAGCGTATCAAATCACGAATGTGTTTACGTCTTCTGGTAGCCATTATTTACATGGGAAGGAAGTTGCTTCTCTCTAATATGGAAGGTTAACTTTGACAATAGGTCTAGCATTTTAATTGCTATTATGGTACCTTATATAATGTATTATAGCTTCATGGGCTGATAGGGTAAAGGTGGCCATATACCTTTATTAACAATTGTTTAGCAGAGAGTTATCTTTCCTGGCTTTCCCATAGACGTGAACGAAAGGCACAACATAACATGTTTTGCCTATGGGGAGGGATAAGTCACAGCCAGATTGCTCGGAATCTGGTTTATCTCTATCAGATCAAGGGTTGGACCAGCACCGATCCATCATGCCCGACCCATCTCTCCACCGACATCATGTGTGGAGAGTCAGAAGGCTGTCATGCATCTTACACTGTTTGCCAAACCAGTGGGGGGTTTGGCCATCTTTAGTATAATATAGATGGACATTTTTAGGGTTACACAATCTCCAACCCTACTTTTGTTCCTTTGGTAGTATCCTGTCATTAGAACATGTTTAGGTTGTGCAGAGATATAACTCATAGCTTGTGACTTAGTAGGTGTCAATATGAAGTTGACTTTAGAAGCCTCAACCAGTTCTGTAATGTGTATGGAGGCTTTCTACTGACAGATGATGTTGGGTCAGTGGTAGATTAAATGTACCCACTATAGTAGATTATGTCCGTTGTAGTTCCTCCTTTAGTAGATGGGCCCCTGTCTAGTCCCCCCTTTAATAGATGGTCTTCTGTGTAGCCCATTGTCCCCAGTGTAGTCCCCCTTTAGTATATGACCCCTGAGCCCCCCTTTAGTAGATGGCACCCTGTGTAATCCATGGCCCCTGTGTAGCTCCCCTAAGTAGATACTCACCTCCCACACGTACCCCCATTGATGTAACACACGCTGCTTGTGCCGAAAGAGAGAACAGGGGAGAGCAGCACCAAGAGACCTGCAGCAATGGGGGAGTGTGTAGCAGGGGAGTTTTGTTTCTAGTGCACTCACCCTGGATGGCCCTGCAGCTGCACATCACTCGGAGGATAGTCTGGTGGGCCACCGAGTGATGTGCAGCTGCAGTGAGATCAGTGAGCGGTCTCGAAGGTATTAGGCCCCCAGGAGCTTCGGGTCCCGGACAGCCGCCCTAACTGCCCACATTATAATCCACCACTATTTTGAATGTGAGAAGTATTGGATTTTGCTGGATTGTGTGACTGTTTTGATTTCCAAGAACTATGAAATGACCAGAGCTATCTGAAGTGTTTGGTTATCTTTAGTCTTTATCTCTCCTTTAATAGAAGGCACAAGGGCAATTAAAGTTAACCTGTGCATCTTCTGTACTATATGGCAGCTAGTGCAAGTGAATGGGGTCAAGTTGTATCCCACAGGTGGAAATTTATAGGTCACGGCTACTTATGGGTTACAGCAGGACCCCATTTAATTAAATTGATTGCAGTGTAGAATGATTCAGAGAGAAGAGCAAAACAACTTTTGGCTGTGCCACTTACTTTATGGTTAAAGTTGCTGTATAGACCTGATCATAAAGGAGAAGTCTGGTATCAAACATTTTTTCAAAAGAGGTGGTTGAACATAACGATGTGCACCTAACTCCCCAGTTCCAGTGCTGTGGTCGGTTGTCAACCCCTCTGGTCCTAGTCCCCCAGCCGCTTCCTGATCTGAGCTGTGACTGGGTCATGCCCGCTCAGCAGCCATGGCGGGGTCCCACCTCATCAACTGACTGGCTGAGTGGGACTGAAACATCACAACCCAGTCTCCACTGGAGCCTGGTTCGTAGGTACATGTTGTTATGTTGAGCCATCTCCACTTTTGAAAAAAAAAAGGCAGATGCCAGACTTTTCCTTTAAGGTGCCCATACATTAATAACTATTGGAAAAACAAAGGCGGCGGCTTATCTTTTGGAGAGCCCAAATACAAAGCCTATGGGGCTTATTTCAGTAGACATAGGGGTCGGGCATGATGGAATTTTACTGTCTGGCCCCTATCATTACTGACATCATCTGTCAGTGGAGTCTCGGAGAGTCCCATATGCTTTGTATTGACAAACCTTCCATGAGTGGTGGGTTTGGCTGGCAGAAGTATAAAGTGTATGGTGGACCTTTAGACTATTTCCTTGTACTCTATATACTGTGGATTCGATGCACATCCTGCTGATGTCTCCTTACTGTGCATTGAAAACAACTATTTTAAGAACCAACTTTTCATCTCCAAGGAGTCCAGAAAATGCTTTCAGTCCTCGAACTGGAAATAGTTACATTGTATGTTGTCATCTCGTCATCTGTATTTGATCTTCCTGGGAGAAAAAAAAGAGTGAAAAACTGAGATTGTAATTGAAACAAATTAAGGACTAATGAATGACATCACCGAGGGCAGATGGAGGACGACTGAGGGTCCCACGTTGACTCAAGACAATAATCTCCTGTATGAGAGTCAAGTGGTGAGCTACAATTATATCCTTACTCTCTAATTGTCACTGGGAAACATTGTTAAGGCTTGAGGATAGCTGAAGAATGAATAGATGAGATGTATAACATAACACAATGATCCCTTGCTGACTATACTTGCAGATCTATGACTCCGCAGCAGCGCACAATTAAAGGAGATCATGTGATACTTCTGGTTTCGTCTAGCACACGACGGCCTCTAAAGCTGGCTTGTATTGTGTGTGTGATCTCAGTAAAGTATTATAATGCGTCGCAAAACAAAATAAAATCAGTTTATTCCCCACTTTTTATATTCTTTTATATCCCTTTAAATCTGTTTTGTTTTACCCAACAGCTGCGAGAGCAGGAAAATGTATGAAAAACACACACTATTAAATCCGGATCCAGTTTCACTTTTTCAGGAGACCACAGAGAACACTTACCAGATACTTTTACTAAGCTGTTGCTGCTTTTGTTCCCTTGAAAAATCTTGACTTCTACCAGATTCTTGTACATGACTTTTTTGGGGGTCGATAAATGAGCTACACCAAGTAACAGAACATTTCCCCTTAAATTAATCAATCCACAGTAAGACACTTAGTCCTTCTCTTCTTCCAACTTATTAGTACTATTTAACCAATATGGCAGCCATTCTAGTTCCATGAGAGGTTATCATTGAACCAACCCATGACTGGTTTAAAGGGTGAGAAGTTATTATCCAGGACTCCTCTTACTTAACAAGTTCACAAGGACGGAACCTTCACTGTTTACAATAGACCTTTCATAGACTCTAAAAACTAGAGACTTCAAGGCCAAAAGGTCATGTATAGAGATGCTGGAGTCCAGTCGTTCGGCATTTGATTACTGGTGGCTGAAGAAGATGGATGCAGCCCTAGGGAGTTCTAAAAACCATGTATACAGCCTATGGCCTGTGGCTGTATCCATGTTTTCCAGGAAACCCTAGGGCTGCATTCTTCTTTACCAGCGGTAATCAAATGCTGAATAATTGGACTCAAATATGCTCCTGTTGCGCTCATCTCTAGTCATGTGTTAATAAAGAGAGGACAAGTAAGCCACTGCCAGTCTTCTCTGATAGTGAGATTTTCTCTTGGAGAATGAAATTGAACCCTAACATCAACATGCCTGATCACCTGAACAGGTTTGGTGTATAGCCTATTCTCCCCATAGTATGCATTCCACAAGACCATAGCCATAGCCAGAATTCTGATAAAACCTTCAACTTTATATGAAATCCACATACGGGAGTCGTAAAAAGTCATAAAAATGTGTTACAGCATTGGAAAACCACTCCAAAAACCTACCTGTTTCGGAATGTCACTGATCCTCTGGGCACCATTGGTGTCTTTGGTTTCACAGATATGGCAATGATGGAGCTTAAATGTTATAAGATCACTTGATGCATGGAGCCATTATTTGGGGGCTGTATGTGGGTATTATTGAGCACTGTATGGCTGTATCCCCAATGTAAGGCTCTACTACTAAGCCATTGTGCAGTATTAGAGAGGAGCTCAACTGGAGCATGCCTGAGTCCGATCGTTTGACATTTGAATACCGGTGGCTGAAGAAGTTGGGTGCAGCCTTAGGGAGTCCTGAAAAACCTTGTTACAGCCATAGGCCGTAGGCTGTATACATATTTCCCCTGACTCCCTAGGGAGGAATCCAACTTCCTCAGCCAAATGCCAAATGATTGGACTCAAGCATGCTCCAGTTACCCTTATCTCTTATACTGTACAATAGCTAAGTAGTAGTGCCTTACATTGGGAATACTGACATACAGGGATCAATATTACCTCTGTATAGTATATTATTTTTGCAGTGTATGTTGGTGGAGATAGGGCTGTATATCATTGTTATTTGGCAATACTTCATTAACAAACCAGAACTGGTGCTACCCCTTGGACATGGCCTTTGCCAAAGTGCAAGATGAGGTTACATATAAAAGTCGCAATACGGGTGCTCCTCATGAATCCACAGTCATTCGGAAATTACCATACAGAAAAAAAAAAGCTGGAGGTCACTTACGTGCAGACGTTATTCTTTATGAAAACTTTAAATTCCAGCAGGTTCATAGGTAGCGGGCTAGGACGCCAAACACTTGTTAGCCAAACACTCGTCTGACGAAGCACACATGCGCGCGAAACAGCAGTAATAGCTTGGGCTAACAAGTGTTTGACGTTCTAGCCCGCTACCTATGAACCTGCTGGAATTTTAAGTTTTCATAAAGAATAATGTCTGCACTTATAAACGTTGAGTGCCCTCCAGTTTTTTTCTTCTGTATAGTAATTCATTGTTATTTGGGCAACCTATGTATAGCGCTTTTGGACCATAATATATGGTACTTGTATTATATATGGTACTTGTATTGAGCATAGTTTGGCATACCATATGGGAGGAGGGATGCCAATATAGCCCACCTGTCCTGAACAAACATGGTCACTTTATACCCTAAACTCCCATTTCCAATACACCTAGAAAGCACCTCCACCAGACAAAGCTCCACCGTCCTCCGCTCACTAATACAACCGGCTCCGATTTTCTGCCTGCAGCAGATAAAGAAAAATGAATGCGGCATCTTGTTGAGATTATTCCTCCACTTAAACTACACTTATTCCTGCAATTACTGCGCTGAATTTAATTTTCCTTCGCTTTCATTTTCCTACCTTTTAGTGAGCCTTAATTGCGGCAGATAAGGAGGAAAACGAGTAAATCATCCAAATTCGAAGATGGTTACGGCTGTTTTTTCCCGTTAAATATTAGTGTACTTCATGTCAATTGCATATTGGCAATTATTGGCTAATGGAGAAAAAAAACGCTTACGGCTAACGTGTTAAATTTACACCCGGCTCCATTTACCTTTGTAGATAATTCTGTTGTTTTATCCCTTTGATGCTTTTTTTTTTTCTTTTTTCCACTGGGACGAATGACTTTCTACCTTGTCGCCTGTATCTAAAGCTTTGCTGGGGTTGTCATGGATGTTCACGCGCCTTGGCATGTGGTCATTTTACCGGTAATTCATGATCTGCGGTCACCTTTGTATCAGGTATCAAGGTGCAGAAGGTAGAGACAGGAATATAAGTGAAAGAAGACAAACATTCTGAAAGGTGAAGTTTGTACCTTGTACGTTCTGCATCCAAGGTGACGACGTTATGATCACTGACCCCAACCCGGCACCAATGCTATTAATCTACCTGAAATACCTGAGCTCACTCATATAGATAACCAGTCATCAAATAACTAACCAGACAAACAGGAGTGATGGGCTCCTGAGGAGCAGGACTAACTTACGGTACTAATATAACAGGCACCAACATATTCATATTTAGGGATGCTATGTTCTATATCAGGGGGGGCAAACTTGCGGTCCTCTAGCTGTAGCAAAATTACAATCCCCATCATGCCTGGACAGCCGCAGCTAAAGCATCGTGGGAACTGTAGTTTTGCAACAGCTGGAGGTCCGCAAGTTTAACACCTGTGTATAAGTATTTGTAAGTAAACTCTGCAATGATGTTACATGAAAGAGGCCATCCACTTCTAGGGGGGATTCTCCAAGACCTGATCTATAGGGAAATCAGACGTAAGTGCCCAACTATCATCCCCTTAATAAACTATAAAATGGAACGGACTTTAATTATAAAGAGTTAATAAAGATGGATAGATAGATAGATAGATAGATAGATAGATAGATAGATAGATAGAAAGATAGATAGGAGATAGATAGATAGGAGATGATAGATAGATAGATAGATAGATAGATAGATAGATAGATAGATAGATAGATAGATAGATAGATAATAGATAGATAGATAATAAATAGATAGATAGATAGATAGATAGATAGATAGATAGATAGATAGGACATGATAGATAGATAGATAGATAGATAGATAGATAGATAGATAGATAGATAGATAAGAGATAGATAGATAGATAGATAGATAGATAGATAGATAATAGATAGATAGATAGATAATAGATAGATAGATAGATAGATAGATAGATAGATAGATAGATAGGACATGATAGATAGATAGATAGATAGATAGATAGATAGATAGATAGATAGATTCACGAAAATAGTAGCAGCACTTCAGGTAAGGTGAAGTTCGGGTGCCAGCAGATCCAGGTCGTGACCAAGGACCGAATTCAGATAGTGTAGGAAAATCCACAGCACTCCTCAAATGAAATTCAGGTGAGTATTTATTGGAAAAGCAAGTGCAGCATACAGACGCAACGTTTCAATGGCTACTCGCCGCCATTTTCAAGCGTTCACGCTTGAAAATGGCGGCGAGTAGCCATTGAAACGTTGCGTCTGTATGCTGCACTTGCTTTTCCAATAAATACTCACCTGAATTTCATTTGAGGAGTGCTGTGGATTTTCCTACACTAACTACATAGATAGATAGATAGATAGATAGATAGATAGATAGATAGATAGATACATAGATAGATACATAGATACATAGATAGATAGGAGATAGATAGATAGATAGATAGATAGGAAGGAGATAGATAGATAGATAGATAGATAGATAGATAGATAGATAGATAGATACATAGATACATAGATAGATAGTGGATATAAACAGAATGTCAGGTGTGTTCTGTTAATAATTGAGCATAAACATCAGGTTAATGTTTAGAAAATTTAGAAAACTCATCAACCTGACCTCTGTTCCCTCCTTTCTGATTCTTCAGGTGACATTTGCAGAGAACAGTTCACCAATAAAGAAAACTGTTCCTAGTTTATTTTAAAGAGTACGAGTCAGTCAGTATGTAAAGTCCTTATTACATGGGGCGATGAAGAGAAGCAAACGAGTGCTGTCCTCACTCCCTGCTCGCTGCCGGCGCTATAACATGCTGCGGCAGCAAGCGGGTGAGAGCGGGGGGGGGGGGGGGGGTGAGGTGTGGGGGGTGACGGTGAGCAACGATCAGCCAAAATTGTTCATGTTGGCTGATCGTTGTCTTCTATTACACAAGAAGATTATGGGCAGAAACGCCCAAATACGGCCGATAGTCATTTAGAGTAATAGGGCCTTTACGGATAAAGTCACTTAGCTGTGTAATGTAACACCCGCTGGTCACAAGACAACAAAGCTATTTCAGGGTCCTAACAATGGCTTCTAGTACTGATATACAGTACAGATAACACATATATGAAAGTATGTATGCAAGCAGGTAACATGATCGAACGATGAGTGGGAAGATGGTAAAATGAATGAATGGTAAAGAAGACAGATAGGTAAGGAAATAAACTTAAAAAAAAACTGACCCTAACCAGCTTGCCCTAACTCTTTCCCTAGGTCTGTCCCTGAATACTGGTCATTTTACATGGGCCAATTACCAGCAATGAGCCCTCCTAGAAACGCCCATTTGGAGTATAATCGGCCAATGTAAAGGTGACAGTGATCAGCCAATGAGCAGGAAAACTTTCGTTCATGTGACCCGGCAGAATGATTATTCCTGCCTGGTTAAGGCACTGCAAACAAGCTCCAATCAAAACATGGCGGGCCGAAGATCGCATAATGTAAAACGACCCTAACACTATACACCACTGACCTTCCCTATCCCAGAAGGTGTCCAGAATGAACAAAAAAAATAATCTTCAAAATTTACCCTGACACAAGTACCAGGAGGTCTTTAGGATCCAGAACCAGAAACCAAGGCAGAGCAGTCCGGAATTAGGCTATGTTTACAAAGCGTTTTTTTTTTTCGTAAAACCACAGCCATCGTACAACGGCCGTGATTTTTACGGAAATACACGTCCATTGCTGCCTAGAAATCCCGGCCGGAGCTTGTACACATAGCATACGCTCCAGTCGGGATCTCTCGCAGGGACATGTCAGTTTTCTGCGTCCGCTATTCAGTGAATAGCAGCCGCAGAGAACCTGTCAGTGCACACTATGAAGCGTGCGGCTACGGCCGCTCGCTCCATAGCGTGCTGTGGAGAGTTCTGAAGGGGACGTGCACAGATGCGCCTGCATCAGAACTCTGTGGGGCTAAAGATCTTCCGGCCTGTACTGCAGTACCGACCAGGATGATCTTTTTAGAGACTGGCGGTTCCTTGACACATACGTTGTGTGAACCTGGCTTTAAGGCGCAATTGCTATGGGATCAAACTGGATGAAATAAAAGCAATTATAATATGCAGTGGGATAGAACAAACTACTTAAGAAATACGAGGAATGCTGGGTTGAAAATTACAGAGCATATACTATAATCCGCACCACACTACAAAAGTCAGGGATATTTAAAGAGACATTTACTGATTAAAAAAAAAAAAACTCTAATCAAAGTTAACATCTAAGTTACAAGATCAGCTGATCCACGCTAATCAAACAACTGTATCAACGGGCCTAACTAATTGAAAGGAGAAGACGAAATAGCTGGAGGATCCCGTCATCAGTCTCTTGCTGCCTGAGCCACAACAGCATAAAATAGGGACGGACCCCTCCCATTATGTCTGCAATGCAATGCATACTTAATATTTGTTTTTGATCCCTGCTTAGCCAAGCTTCCAATGTCTACGCTAAGCATGATCATAGGCCTGCCTTATCCCAACTTTTGGGCTTTGAAAGCCCATTGTACATGCCAATAGTCCAAAAAAAGGATCTAAATGGTACAGTATGCTTTTCAATGGAACATTATTGTGAAAAAAAAAAATTAAAGATGGCGTAATTTTTTTTCCACAATAGGACCCTATGGGTGACGAATGCCATTGGTCAGATGCCTTCACTTAGGATATATTCAAGACTTTTTCTTGACGTATGGGTCAAGTAAAAGTTATAATCTTGAGTGGAGACTACAGGCAGCTAAAATGTTATTAGGGTATGTTCACACTGAGCATTAGACAAGGAATTGAAGAGAAATTTTTTTTGCTTGAAATTTCCTCTTCTTCAGCTCCGGTGAAATAGGTGCAGATTTCGAGTGGAATTGGAGCAGAAATTCTGAGCCCCAATGACTTCTATCGGATTTCTGTAGCGGAATCCGCCCA
This sequence comes from Dendropsophus ebraccatus, assembly GCF_027789765.1. NCBI lineage: Eukaryota > Metazoa > Chordata > Amphibia > Anura > Hylidae > Dendropsophus > Dendropsophus ebraccatus. The sequence continues at coordinate 18,788,891 of NC_091462.1, read as the reverse complement.
AAGAATTGACGTGAACATTCTGCGCATAAATTATGACGTGTGAGCACAATGGAACAGTGCTCTGTACATACTTTACAGGTGGAATTTCAAGCGAAATACAGATAAAATTAAGCACGGATTCAGCTTGGAATTCCTTGCCTATTCCTCAGTGTGAATATACCCATATATTTAATTTAAAAAAATCGACTGTAAGCTGAAAATTAAGTAGTAACATAAAAGTAATTAAGTAGAAAAATAAGAAGTAATTAGCATAACAATTTAGATCTAAAAATGTGCAGTTCTTAAAGGGGCATGGAGATGTTGACTGTTCTTCTTCCCCCCAGTCTGTATAGTCATACGTGGATCCGTTATGTTATTGTTATCTTATTTTCCTTTTGTTCACGTTTTCAGCCCAGACAAAAGGGATTGGTTACACACACATGGCGAGGGATGTAAAGTAGGCTAATTTAATGAGATCCAGTCTAAACTTTCTATTCAAGTAATGTATGTCGGAACAACACATTTACCTTTTAACTCCCGACTTATAAAGAAAGGAGGTATTTTAAACACAAACACATCTCGTTCCCGTCTCACTGAACTGCGGTGCATGCTGTGTCATTTGGGGATTTGGCCTTTTTTATGTCTAAGCTCCACAGGTTCTAGTAAAATGAGACGAAAAAAAAAAATGCTAAGTTGAGATTTGCATTATAAATATTATACAAATATATATATTTAAACCTTTTGGTTGATCTTTTATATCAAAGCTTCTTTTTGCATGCGGGTTTCAGTAATAAAAATGCAAAGGAATGAAAGAATTGACTTGAAAGTCGCCGGGAAGGAGAGGGATCTTTTCTTTTATTATTGCTTTGCCCTTTTTTTAGTGTTTTTAAGGGGACATTAAATGTAAATGATATTGCGCTGGACTTGGCCATTGGCATAAATGAGGCAGATAGATTAGATAGAAGCCATCGGTTTTTTTTAGATAGAATTTTTATATAATTATTTTAAGCCATTGGGGTATTCTATGAGCCCCAGAGGGTTCCAAGGAGATCCTTGGGTCCTCCATAGTTTGTTGCTATCATTTCACAGGACATCAACACAATCGGATCTAAAAGTGGATAGAGTTGAAACCTTGAGAGCAAAGTGTCAAATTTGTGACCCTTTAGCTGTTAACTACAATTCCCATCATGCCTAGGCAGCCAAAGCTTCAAGGTCATATTAGACGGCCCGACCTGAGCTGCAAGTCGTTACCAAGTCTATTGCATTGATAATTGTGCATTTCTAGCAATGTCCATGGAGCCCTAGCTTTAATCAGCATACCGCCAGAGTTCTAATGTGTCCTCCAGAGACCTATTCAATTTTTTTTATTAAAATTTTGGTATATTTCGTCCCTTGAAGGGATGTTTAAATGAAATATACAAAAATTAGAATGAAAAAATAGTAATAGGTTTATACAAGATGCATCAGAACTCTGGCAGTATGTCAGCAATTGCCATGTTTGGCCACTTTACCCGAGCAATGGTGTTCGGTCGAGCATCAAGTTAGATAGAGCACCTAGATGCTTGATCAAGTACTATGCTCGACAAAGCATACTCGCTCAACACTAGTAGTGGTGGTCATGAAGTGTTGATATTGGTTGGCTCTTGTGTAGTGGAATTACATGGTATGTGGATGAAGTTATGTACATTATAGAAGATGACAATGACGATGCAGCCACTTTTTTCCTCGAACTACATCCCCTGCTCAAGAAAGTCTACTGAACTGTATGTAGCCTACTGTGCCGATTCCTACCACTCAAGACAGGTTGGACAAAGATGTGGCTGCTGATGATTGGAGAATAGAGATGAGCGAACCTGGAGCATGCTCGAGTCCATCCGAACCCTAACTTTCGGCATTTGATTAGCGGTGGCTGCTGAAGTTGGATATAGCCCTAAGGCTATGTGGAAAACATGGATATAGTCATTGGCTGTATCCATGTTTTCCAGACAACCTTAGAGCTTTATCCAAGTTCAGAAGCCCCCGCTAATCAAATGCCGAACGTTCGGGTTCGGATGGACTCAAACCCGAACCCGGTTGGCTCACCTCTATTGGAGAATAATCATTCTTATTACATGAGACAAGAAAGCTTTTTCCCCAATAAGGGCCCCATTACACTGAACGATTATCGTGCGGAAAATGGCTATATCGTCCAAATTTGAACAAGAACCGGACTGTGTAGTTGCAGGCAACAATCGAAAAATCGTTTGTGTGTCATTGATCATTGATTTAGATCTGACCCTAAAATCCTTGTTAATCGTTCGCTGTAATTCCGCATTTCTTCTTTAATCGTTCAGTGTAATTCCAAATTGTTCCTTCTTTTGCTTGAATCAGATGGATTGTAACTAACGGCTGTCGTTCTGTGTAATATAGTGAACAATTTCAGGTTAACGATAAATCTCGTTTGCGATCGTTTATCGGTAATTGTAAAAATCGCTTAGTTTAATAGGACCCTAACTAGAAGCCACATCTTCAGCCAGGAGTTATTTGAATGGCGAAATTCTCTTGTGCGAAAGCTTCAAAAGGATTTTTTCTTTAACCTACCCCCTTGAGACAATTTTCTCTTTACCCCTGTATAAAAAAAAGAAAAAAACATACTAATCAGCCAGAAGACTCAAACAGAAGCCGAAACCTTTTGGAGAAACCCTTTTCGTCTGGTCACCCGGAGCAGGTGTGACTTAATAAAAGTAGTAATAGACATCAATCACTGCAGCAGGTATGGCCGTCCACATAGACCCCTACATGAAGCCAGCCAAATATTACATGGTAGGTTCCTACACTTCTCTTTTTTCACCCTGTTTAAGTTTAATAAACTTTAGAAGACCATTTGTGCCTTTTTCCTCACTTAGATCAAACCAGTGGCAGAGCGCCCCAGGCTATATGCAGTTCATCATTCACATCCGCCTCTTAATTTTTACCATACTCCCTGTCTGGCATATTCTATATTCGGAATGTGGAGTCTGTCTTTGAGCAAGCATCTGTGGGTTACGGATACACCGACCAGGTGCAAACCATTCTTACTACCTGAATTCCTAAATTTCAATTGTGTAAAATATTGTGCTAAATTGTCCATGGATTTGACTGGTCAGTCTGATCAAATGACCCTGAAATTTAGAAAAAACTAAACGGGATTCATCTAGAAAGATCATAACTGTCCACCATTCAACATCTGCTCGGAGGAGTAATACACATTATCAGCCATTTATTTTGACTGCTTGAAATTAAAAACATTTCCTTTGATGAAAAGAAAGTTACCAGGAGTCTGGGCTTCCTTGCTGCAGTAGCAGACGGTTGAAATGTTTTTCATGTACAATGAGAGTGAAGCCAGCAACGGGCAAATGTGGGCAGATTCAAAGGCCAACTGGGCCAGAGAGGTCCATAGGAATTCTGGTAAACATGCTCTACATTGGTCTGAGGGGTTGTTTTCTTGCTGTCCATGTCAGGGAAAGTGTCAGTAGGGTTGGCCTTTGTGGTCTGCAACCTGAGCTTTTGCACAGGGCACATCACTTTTGGACAGATGGGGTGGGGGGCGCTCTGGCAGACAGACAGCACACCTAACTTAGAAATAGAAATAGCAAGATGTACTTGCTGTCTGTCTGCTGAAGTGCCCCTGGCTGCCCTCCTCCTGTGGTGGTTTTTCCCCTTACTCACTCCTGCACTGTAGCACCCAGAACCTATGCAGCACGTCGCCTCCCTGATTGGCTTGACGCGCACCATGGACAGCCGCAGCGGCTCTGGTAAGTAGTCTTAGCAAAGGCCAGGGGGGTTGGGTAGTTGTTTGCATGGATGCTCGGGGGCGGATTCAGTTGGGTGCTTGTTTGTATATCTGAGAGGCTGGGGTGGGATGTCATCTGAAGAGGTGGGAGGCTGTATTAGCTAGCCCATGTCACTATTAGGGGGTCTCAGCAGAGGGCGGGGGGGAGAGAGCAAGCTTTTCACAGGGCACCATCTACTCTAAGCCTGTCAGACATTTACAGAAAATGTGTTTTTACATAGTGGTCATTCAGATAAGTGGTGGTCTATTAGAGTTAAGCGAACTTTGAGCAATCTTCGAGCGTGTGGCATTTGAATACTGGTGGCTGCTGATTTTGGATGAAGTCCTAAGGACTCTAGGAAAGCATGGATACAGCCCTAAGCCATAGGCTGTCTCCATGTTTTCCAGGACTCCCTAGGGCAGCATCCAATGTCAGTAGCTACGAGCGTGCTAAATTGGGGTCCTGAGCAGGGAACCCACCTGACATCCATATGCCAAAATAGTGTATATGTAGGACAGCCAATGGTAAGGCACAATGGGCAGTTGTTCACTGTGCTCATGGTGCAGTTCTGTATAGCCACAATGGCTTAAAAGATTTTGATAACTCTTCCACACTCCCCTTGGTCGGGTCTTGGGGCTCAACAGGTGATGGTAGCAATGTTGTGTCCTTTGGGCACACCCTGTGTAATGACTTCAGGGTTACCCCCAATGATGATGTAGACTAGAGTACCTAGAGCTTGTTCTTTTTAGGCTCACCCTTAGATGTTACTACTCCCTTTGTCTTTTTTTTATTCTTGGAGCAAATTTTAGTTTGGCCTCATGTGAACTGCCAGCCACTGCCAGCCACAAAACACTAGCCTGATGACACCCTAATGTCTTGCTATAGGGCAGCTTATCGCTCTTCCTCTACCCTCAGACCAGATTGAAGCAGTGGGGTGCTGGACCAGAATCTTTGCAGGAAGTTATATACCCCTTGATGTTCTGGAGTCTTAGAGTACTATTACACAAACCGATTGTTGGCAGTACTTGGTCGATTGCCGGCCACTCCAGCCGATAATAATTTTGTGTACTAGACCATGTTTTAAATCAACGAACAGCCAACATGCACAATGTTGGCTGATCATTGATTTAAAGCATGACCTAAAATCCCGATAATGATAGTCTGCTGCGATATGTAATTAAAGAGTTTATCCAGCACTACAAAAACATGGCCACTTTCTTCCAGAGACAGCCCCACTCTTGCCTCCAGCTTGGGCGGGGTTTTGCTGCTCAGGTCCATTAAAGTGAATGGAGCTTAAAGGGGTACTCCAGCGGGGGGGGTGGGCTTTTTTCTGATCTGGCCGGGGAGGAGGTGGCTGAGGGCAACAACGTCCCCTTACTGGGATCCCGCCTCCATCACTGACTGGCTGAACGGACTTGAAACATCACGTCTCAAGCCCACGTCAGAGACCATGAAGCGGGGACCGGAGTGCCGTGATACGGGACCCGCCGCTGGAACCGGGGAGGTGAGTGGACGTCGTTGCCCTCAGCCACCTCCTCCCCGGCCAGATTGTAAAAAAGCCCCTTTAATTGCAAAACGCACCTGAACTGGAGACAAGAGTTGTGTTGTATTTCTGTTTAAAAGTCCAAAGTCTTTCAGTACTTATCAGCTGCTGTATGTCCTGCAGGAAGTGGTGTATTCTCTTCAGTCTGACACAGTGCTCTCTGCTGCCACCTCTGTCCATGTCCGGAACTGTCCAGAGCAGCAGCAAATCCCCATAGAAAACTTCTCCTGCTTTAGACAGTTCCTGACATGGACAGAGGTGGTAGCAGAGTGCACTGTGTCAGAATGGAAAGAATACATCACTTCCTGCAGGACATACAGCAGCTGATAAGTGCTGGAAGACTTGAGATTTTCCAATAGAAGTTAAAGGTAAGGATGGTCCGAACCTGCCGAGGTTCGGGTTCGTACGAACCCGGACTCTCGGCAATGATTTCCGCTGTCTTAAACCTCCGTGCAGAGGATGGATACAGCAGGAAGACCGCCTGGAAAACTCGGATACAGCCTATGGCTGTGGCTGTATCCCAGTTTTCCAGGCGGTCCTCCCGCTGTATCCACCCGCTATCCACGGGTATCCACGGAGGAAGAAGACAGCGGGAATCATTGCTGAGAGTTTGGGTTCGTATGAACCCGAACCTCGGCAGGTTCGGTCCATCCTTACCTTTAACTTCTTTTGGAAAATCTCAAGTCTTCCAGCACTTATCAGCTGCTGTATGTCCTGCAGGAAGTGATGTATTCTTTCCATTCTGACACAGTGCACTCTGCTGCCACCTCTGTCCATGTCAGGAACTGTCCAAAGCAGGAGAAGTTTTCTATGGGGATTTGCTGCTGCTCTGGACAGTTCCGGACATGGACAGAGGTGGCAGCAGAGGGCACTGTGTCAGACTGAAGAGAATACACCACTTCCTGCAGGACATATAGCAGCTGATAAGTACTGAAAGACTTGGCACTTTTAAACAGAAATAATTTACAAATCTACATAACAAGCAAAATTCCCCTTTAAACAAAGTTCCCCTTTAAGATCATACAAAAAAGAGAGAAACTATGCGGACAGAAGAGACTATTGGCCGAATTTTTCTTTTATTGTTACCACCCAGAAACCCTCCTCTCGACTTCAGACAAGAACTCCCTGAGGCCTGACATGTCCCGCAGACATCAATTATCAAAACCGAGGTGTGTAACCCCGACACCGGATCGAGCGCATACCCTTTGTATTACCTTCAACGCCGCTCTTTCCTTTCATTTCCAGGGCGATTCAGTGTAACCTTGGGTTGTAACATTATAACTCCCCATGTTCTCAAAGTCTCAACTCCCTGAATTGTATTTTTAAGCTTCGCTTTCCTTCTTCTTCAGCTACTTTAGAGAAATGAATCCTTCAAGCAAACCACAATAGTATGGACAGCGGCCAGACCACCTGGGAATCGAACTAGGTTAAGTGTCTATCCCATAATTTAAAGGGAAGAAATGTTAAATTGCTATCACATGCATTTTTTCTCTCCTTTGGCCCATTTGTGTAATATGTGGCAATTCAAAAGTGAATGTTCCCTGCCAGTGCCTATAAAATGTAAGACAAAGTTCTCTCCCTCGTGTTGTTCTCTGACACAAACCGAAGTGTAAAAGTGACTGGGGTTCCTTTGATCTGTTATATTTTCATGATGTCTGCTTATATGCTGTGAATAACACCTCATAACCTTTCTCCCATGTATCTCTGCCACTAACCTTTACCATAGCATCAGACCAAGCGGTGATGAAAAGTTACAAAAAGTCTCTCCTTTGATGCTCGATGTACGCCAAGTGCCAAATAGCCTCCGAGGGGCGCCGATATTACTATAAAACCTAGCACTTCCACTGAGGTGTGAAATTACATGTCCTAAAGACTGCGGGCAAATTAGAAATTACTTAAAAAAAATATCTCATTTGGCCTCGCAATGTCATTGCTAACATGCGTGTGCGCTATAGGTCAGAACAGGCGTCCAGATCTCGGTAGCGATGTCTATGGAGCTCGGAAATACAGATGTCCTGAAATAAGATGTCCCCTGTGCAGACACACACAAAATAAATGTTTGCCCTATTTTCCATCAGGATCGATAGAAATAAATGCAATTGGCAACTTTTGAACATCTGAGTTCTAGCGGGGTGGATTTAAAGGGATTGTACAGGGTTAGAAAGACGTGGGTGCTTTTTTTCTACGAGTTGTGACTGACACTCCGGTTTATAGGCGATGAAGCCAATATGGCTGAGCGGCAATACCGCACACAGCCTGGAGACAGGGGGGGGCACTCTTTCGGAAAGAAAACAGCTGGGACCTATGTCTGTTGTGGGTCATCAAGGGGTTAAATGGACAAATTTATTATTTTTTTAACCCCTTAATGACCCGTGATGGGGACATTTGTCGTAAGTGACTGCTCATTCCTGTATCATGGCTGATATATCTGCTATAATACTCTTAAAATACTCTTAAATGCATGGCGGGGGATGGGGGCTGACACCTAACGAACAATAATAACTCACCTGTCCTTGTACCTCTCCAGCACTGGATTGCCACTTTGGGAACCCCGCTGGGCTCCAGCAGAGCCAACTTCACGTTGATGGACAGCCCACTTATCCAGTCAGTGACTGGGGCGGGATGCTGCTCCAGCCACTGATTGGCTGAGCGGGCTGTCCATCAGCAGGGATGGGCATTTTCCCCCGAGTTATGAGGTCTTCACAACGTGGCGGAAAATTCCCTTCGGGGGGTCCCAGGGACGGTCACGCTGCTCATGGAGGGCACGGGGAGAGGTAAGCAAAGGTTGCTTGTTATTTTCTCCCGTGCCTCTGTCCCTGCCACCTGTCTGTGCCGGGGCTTCTCATTTAAAGGGGTTATCTGGCACAAAAAAAAAACACAGCTACTTTTTTGCATAAACAGTGCCTATCCCATTTTCAGGTTGGTGCGGTATTGCAATTCATCTTCATTCACTTCAGTGAAATTGAAGTGCAAAGCCTACACCCAAATTGAAGACAGGAGTGGTGCTGTTTCTGGTGGAAATTAGCAATGTTTTTGGCACTGTCCATTTTTCAAAATGTCGCCTGATTCCCGTGGTCAACCAGGAGAGGATATGCTTTGTGTTGTAGTCCAGAACTGGATTTATAGCTTTACAGGCTTCAGGCGGTGTCATGGATAAAAAAAAAAAAACTTTTGATAGTGGTCAGATTTCAACGGATCTAGAGAATGAGCCGCTTAGCATATTCTCTTCTGTCTCATGACCAAGAAAGCTGAAGTCTATGGGGCAGATTTATCAAAGGGTGTAAAATTTAGACAGGTGCCAACTGCCCACAGCAACCAATCACAGCTCAGCTTTAGGCAGTGCTGAAAGGAAAGCTGAGCTGTGATTGGTTGCTGTGGGCAGTTTGCGCCAGTCTAAATTTTACACCCTTTGATAAATCTCCCCTTATGTCTCCTTCATATAGAAACAGAGCAGGAAAGGAAGCTTAAATCAGCCCGTACCCCTCCCCGATCTCCTAACAGGTTACAGTCTGAAATCTCAATAATGACACGTTACACTTTTAAAAAAAATTTCCATGACAGGCCGACTAACCCAATTTGTGTCCCCTGTTCAAAAAAAACAGCAATCAGCCAACAATCACTGATCACTGGGATCGCGTGACCCCCAAAATCATCAATCAGCTGCATATCTCCCCATGTAAATAAAGGAAGGCAACAATGTCAGTGACCGGCCATGTGATCGGCCCACCAATCATTGTGCAGTCCTTCACTCACAACCATTGATCCATGCAGAGAATTATTTTAACCAAAAATGATCTACTGATGCGGCCCTCATATCAGGCAGATAACTGTTAGAGATGAATGTAAATGAAGCATGCTTGAGTTCAATCGGTATTTAAATACCGGCGGCTGTAGAAGTTGGATGCAGCCATAGGGAGCCTGAGAAAACATGGATACAGCCTATGGCCTATGGATGTTTCCATGTATTATTGGACTCTCAATGGCTCCATCCAACTTCTTCAGTCTGAACGATCGGATTCGAGCATGCTCCAGTTGCGCTCATCTCTAATAATTGCCCGTCTAATAGTGCTATGATGCCTAGATTAGTCCTAGTCCTAGATTATTGCACAATCAGGGTCAGGCTACCAATAGCAGGTTTAGAGGTATCACTTACACAAGGGTCCTGGAGCCTAAGTAGGCCCAGACACTTAAGCCCCTATTACATGAGGCGATCAATGGGAGTAACGAGTGCCGGCCTGTCTAGTCAGCGCTCACTTGCTACTTGTCGCCCCTTGTGCCGATACTTGCTACTTGTGCCGATAGCGAGTGGGTAAGTCAAGGGGGCCACAGTGAACTGCAGGAGGATCTCCCAGGGAGCCCATAGGAGATAGCGGCAGTCTGCTGCAGTCAATCCTACTACACAGAGTGATGGCAGCAGATTGTTGCCATCCTTGTCGTTAGTCTTTCAACATGTTGAAAACTGTTGAAAGACATTGATCAGTCGACAACGTGCGAGTCAGCTGATCATTGCCTTATACTACACAAAGCGATTATGGGCTGTAATGGCCGAAATACGGCCAATAATCGCTTTGTGTCATAAGGCCTTCAGAAGGAGATGGGAACTGTTATGAGTTTTCCATTGGAATGACAAGCTTCAAGTTACATCTCCTTCTGTGGTCCTATAGATGCCACCCCAAATCCCAGAGCAAGCACCAAGCGCACATATACAGCTAGTAGGGAATTCTGGGAGATTTTGGCTCTGAAATCTGTAGAATTATAAATCCAGAGGCTTCAGAGGGAACCTGATGCTGCTTTGTAGGTGGTCATGGAAAAACCATGTGGCTTATCTATACCCCGTAGATGGTGATGCAACCTAAACTTAAACTGTATCATTATCATATGAGTTCCCACAATGCACTGCATGTTTATCAGGAATAAGCAACATTTTGACCTCAGCCTTGGATGAGAAGAAGATAGAAAAGACCACCCCCGTTCCATACAAGAAAAGCTAATTCGTTGCGGGTGCAGTTTTCCTTTAAATACCGTCATTCCCATGCAGCGGCCTAGCATTGTCATTGAATTATCGTCCATGTTCTTGGTATATTGCTCTGATGACTTGCAATGTATTCTGACCAGTTACAGTATTTTGTATATCTTACAATCTTCAATTGAAGAATAAATTGCCCTTGCTTGAAAAGGATGCAGTGGCCAAGTATCGGTGGGAGATAGAACAGCCTGAGAGACAGCCCAACAGATGTCAACAGCACAGCCCGGGGAAATAGGAACAGATGGTGTAGAAGGCACTGAAGAGAAAAGATGAATGAGAGGTTGCATGTTAAGATGAAATGTTGATTTATATCTACAAAAATTAAGAATTAACCTGCATCAGATCAACGTCCGTTAACATGTAAATCACAGACGCCATCGAAAACTGCCTCTTCTGGCTCTCGCCAGGTTACCAGTCTTAGTTACAAATAGCAAGCTGATTCTTTATGACTGGAGAATAAGTTATCTTTCTATCTATATCGTAGTGGTGAACTGGGGATGTAACTTCTAGTCATCTGCTCCATACTCTAGGTCTGAGACATTGCTGGGGACCGTCCTCACTAAGAAGTTCATCAATAATTGACAGGAACCATCTTGATGCCACCTGGCCACTCTAAGTCCAACACAAATCTCTTTTTTTGTGTTCCAAGGGAACTTCCAGTTCCCTGGTTACAATTATGAGTGTTGTAGCTGTCGTCTAATAGAAAGAAGATGCATAATCGGAGAAGAGTGGATTCTATAGGGGGCAGTGTGATGAGGTGGCTGAAGTTTTCAATGCTCTATGGGAATGGTGGATTGAACCTTATTTGCTAAAAGATGAATATACATTGTTTGGTCCCAGTAATACCAAGACAAGAGTAAAACGGATTGTACAATTCAATGGTAACCCTTTCCTTTATAACACCTGCATCTAGGTCAAGGAACTCAATGTTCAGGACTCTAGCTGGCCATGGATATTTGGTCAACCTGCTGGCTTGGGTGGGATTGTCCCTCATTCTAAAGCATAAGGGTTCTTCTAACTCTTCTCTGATAACAGTCGGACATGTTAGATTTCAACATGCATTCTCGTATGTATTGCATTATACTGGGAGTGGAATGCAATATGGTGTGCTTCTCTTGGTTTCTTTTTTTTTTTTAATGACAGTCCCATTTAAAGTGGCCATACACTATGTAAAAGTCATTCCAAATCGCTGGTCCATTTCAGCTGACCATCATTTAAAATTTAATTTACTGGATTTAATTTTTATGCTGCCAGGGTGGGAGGAAATAGGAGAGAAAAAAAACATACTTACCTAGGTATGCCGTGGCGACCCGTGCTTCGGACTGCTACCGCATCGGCTCTCTCAGACCCTCTCCCCCCACTGATGCAAGAGCCCATACGCCCGGGCCCAGATCCACTTCCTCTTCAGCTCCCTGGGGCGCCTCACCCCTCCACGCTCCTGTACTGTGTCCTCCCAGCCGCCACGCGCAACCCCGCCTCCTAGGGCCTGCACACACCAGCTTTCACAGATTTAAAGGGGCGCCCTTAATTGGTTATTGCACCACCCTATAAATTCCTTCCTCCACCCTGACCCTGTATTAGAGCCTCTGCACGCTTTCCTAACATGTGGTCCCAGCTTGCCTGTGATTCCTGCCTGTGATTTCAGCCTGTGGTTCCTGCCCTGTGTCTGCTGTCTGCAGTTCCAGTCTAGCTCCAAGCCGTGAGTCCTGCTGCAATCCTGCCTGCCTGCCAATGTGTCTCCAGCTGTACCTTGCCTGCCAATGCTAGCAAGCCAAGCCAGGCGTAGAGACCTGGGGGTTGCCTGCTGCAGCAAGTCCAAGCCACCTTACGATGGGCACTGGCTACTACGACTCCTTCTATTACACCTAGGTTGGTCCTGCCTATTTATCCTGTTCCAATTTTCTCTTTTCTTCCTGCTTCCAAGATGATTGCATGAGAGCAGTAGTAGCACGAGAGAGTAGTGATTGGCTGAGGCAGCAGGTCCTGCCCCTCATCTTGCAAGCAGAGAGAAGATAGAAGATTGGGGACCGGACAGAGGAGCAGCGGGGTAATGGGGCTAAGTGAGTATGTTTTTTTTCTTTCTATTGCCTCCATCAGAATACCAATTTAAATTTAAAATTAAAATTTATTCTGGTACGGTGTTAATGAGATCATTCGTATAAATGATCCCATGGATAACTGATAAGACACATTGTGGCCTCATAAATTCCTATGCGTATGGCCAGCTTTATATAATGTACAATTTTCTTACAGTAAAGGGTTAAATCTCTCCTTTTGCTGCATTTACGCAGCGATACAGATCATACCCACATATAAATACCCAGAGCGGCAATTTAAGTTAATGTCCTTTTTCATGTATTTTTCTCTTCGCTTGTATATCTGCCTCAGAAAAAAAAGTAATGTTAAATGTTAGCAGTGTTTGAAGTGCAGTAAAAATTATGTTTTCTCTAACAGATTGCTGTTTACACGGTGTCAGCTGTGTTCCTGGCCGAGCGGCTGTGTGCAAGCTACTCCTTTCTTAACTCATTAGCCATGTAACGTCAGGTATCTTGATGAAACCCGACTGAAATATACATTAAATCCTGAAAGCTGAACGGGATCCCCCGTATAAAACCTGTCATCTACACAGCGCCCGGGAATTATGCACATGAGTTAGTGATCTTTGCATTTGATATTTTAATGGCCCTACATCAAAGTACTTTCTCCGCAGTTTCCATGTCCATAAACGTATTCATCTTTTCCCTAAAGTTCATAATCTGAAGTTCTGTGCAGGTTACTCGTTGCAATAAACTCCAACCGCTCTTAGCAGGACCATTGAAAGATTCAGGAGTTTTATAGGTAAGTATTAATAACTGTGACCGTCAAGGAGTCGATGTTTTAGATAGTTACATAATTAAAATGAGGCCTAATAAACGTTGGGATGAAGAAAGCAGCGGTGGCGACTATAATGAAGCCTGGGAGATGGGAGCCTAAATAAGAGTAAAATAAATGGTATAAGGAGAAAGCAGGCAACGAAAAATATACATTCCGAGCAGAATTAATTCCCATATGTCCCTGTAAATAAACAGCAGGAGTTGAGTTGGCATAGTTGCCTACAGTTCTGGATAAGTGGGGTAATCTGGACCACCAATGGGTCGGGATTAGAGATGAGCGAACCTCGAGCATGCTCGAGTCGATCTGAACCCGAGCATTCGGCATTTGATTAGCGGTGGCTGCTGAAGTTGGATAAAGCCCTAAGGCTATGTGGAAAACATGGATATAGTCATTGGCTGTATCCATGTTTTCCAGACCACCTTAGAGCTTTATCCAAGTTCAGCAGCCCCCGCTAATCAAATGCCGATCGTTCGGGTTCGGATGGACTTGAACCCGAACCCGGTTCGCTCATCTCCAGTCGTGATTTAGGTAAACACTTAATGCACCCTTTAGAGGTATTCTGAGTTGTTTGGGGAAATGCCAATTGGTGTCTTGATTTCTTCAGAATACCTTTCCTTAAAAATCCATGCCTGATGGGCATGTCTCCCTGACTTGAGAAAGGGGTCCCCTGTACCCCGAAGCACGTTGTCCCTTGAGACAAATGTGTTTTTAGTAATACCTGCTTTGGACTTAGTCCTATATCTACTGTCGGCCAGCGCCTGTCAAGGTTTCATCTATATCCACCGCTGCCAACTGCAGGGACTCGACACCCGACCACTCTGCATCTCCTGTTGGGACCCAGTGGCTCAGGATCCCAGTAACCTAGAAACCTGTGGCTGCTCCGACCTTCATCATTCTCTTCACTGAGAGCGTTTTTAGATGCTCCGAGTACAACATCATAAGGTGAGCAAATCCAATTACCTTTGTTTTTACCACCTTTCTCCTCGATTTCACCCTATGGCACTTGCATATCTCTGTTAACTTTCCACTACGCCTGATGAAGAGAGCAACATAGTTCCCGAAACACATTGTTTGAATAAAGGGTCCATCACCACTTAAAGATTTGTCCAGGATTATCTTCTCTTAACCCTGGGAGCGAAAGGCTGGCCCAAATCAACTAAAAGGAAGTTGCTCTTCTTTTCTTCAATCCACCATTTCCTTCATGGTCCAATCAGAAAATAGAAACAGATTAGAAAAATAGGACCAGTTTTAGTACTGGAATCTGAGTAAAAAAAAAATTAGGAGATACATTCCCTTTAAGCATGTACTCAAGCTGGGATGAGCAATAGTATGTGCCATATGTTTCAACCAGCTCACATCTGTTGGGGAATATGGACAACTCTGCTAAACAATGCCAGGTTGTATCTGCCATGGCTCACCATCGCTATCCGGTTCTAAAAAGGAAGGGAAACCTTTCAGTTGCAGGTCTTTATTTTATAATAGATTTCTAGGATATATAACGTTAGAAGAGGACACTTAGCTAGATGGTGGAGGTTCTAGATCCATATATGCTCTATAACATATAGAACCTATAAGCAGTACGTCTAGTTCTTCGAGTGGAGGCACCGTACACAAGATATCCCTATCTAATCTGCATTCCAACCATCTCAGATTTAGTTTTCATACCATCACATCAGGTCTCCATCCTTCAACTCCTTCTGTCCGCCTCCCAATCTGTTGCCTTAAGGATTTTTCTAACCTGCGTTGTTTCTTGCCGGTCTCACCCCCATCCGTTCTTATCACAACAATATTAATGCGGTGTATTGGTCCATGTATGTAAACAATTATGTTCACTTCCTAAGTTAAGAACAGACATTAAATATTAATACATTAATTAAGACATTTAGGCTTGAAATTAATTAAGGCATTAAATCAAATTAGAAGCCGGTGCAAACAAGAAACGTGGACAAAGGAATAACAACTCCTAAATAATATAAGCTTATTATTCATAGACTGACAGGAGGAGAACGGAAGTCCTGCAGCCGGGAGATCCAAATAATATTACAGACACATAACACATATACAGTAATAGAATTATGGCTTCGGGAAACTTGGCATCTAGTGATGTTGGTGAGAAGAAGAAGAAGAAGAAAAACTCTAAGATCTTTTTGTACATCAAGATACAAGATGGACATCTTGACCACCTTACTGGCTAACTGGCTAATGATTGGCAATGGATGAAGAAAAGCAAGGGGAATCTTGGGAAACACACTAGCTAGGAGTATGCAGATACAATTCAAAATGTTGATCATTGGTATTGTTGAGTAGAGTTGATCGAACCTCGGAAAATCCTAGGTTTGATCGAACTCGAACACACCCGGACCTTCCGCTTTAGATTGCTGATGTCTTCACGGTCGGTGCAGAAAAAGGAGCGTGCCCGGGGACCACCTGAAATTCCAGGCGGTCCCCGTGCACTCTCCTCCTTCCCCACAGACCAGGAAGGCATTAGCAATCTAATGCAGACAGTTCGGACGGTTCAGGACTGCCACATATAGGGACCCATCAACTATAGTCAACACAAGAGGCAAAAGAGACAGGAACAACCACAGAGAGGCAAAAAAAGAGAAGAACACCAAATTACCTTGGATGGGCAACAAGAAGGTTACCCACTTACTAACTAATTCCTGTAGACTCAAATATTATTGTGAATTTAACAGGTCCCCTACTGCAGATTGGTATATTCTCATGTGACCAACTCTCTTGGAGGTAAGGAAAAAGTTGCCTTGGTTGATCATCGAAGAGGTCCAGTTTCGATGACCTGTAGCTACTGTATATGCCATATTAGTGCATGTAATATTTGGTATTTCCTGCAGGGAATAGAAACTGGCCAAGTCAGCTATGACTAGTATGGCTTTTCCAGTAGCTGCTAATCCTGGATGGGAATCCTTGTAATGAAGGGAAATCATCCAGATTTGATAATCCTGTTTATGAGTGAATAAATATAAAGAACATAACTGCAGGTGAAAAATATCATGGCGATCAATTGGATATCTCTTACATTACATTATTCCACAGATTTTATAGTCAACCAATAAAGAACATTGTAACTCCTATGTCTTCTTATATATTTCGCTCTTTCTATACAACCTCCTTTCTGTTATATCGAGCCACGAGTCATATAAATATGTAATGTTCCATGACGCATCAAAGTGAGCAAGACTCTTCCATTGTCGACTGTCAGTAGAACAGCTCGATGTTTAATGGAGACGATACTATCAGTGGAATTTGAAAGAGACAAAGTGTCAAAGCTTTTCTCCTGCCACAGCACAGCAATTCCACTATGCTACATGCAAGGCTTTGATGGCTGAATTGCTCTAGTGTGTCGGGAACAATGCTCCCCATTCACTTTCATGATGCACTGTCTGGGCTTCATGGATTACGAGTCCCTCAGAGATAGAAGTAGACTTGTTGGATGTAGCCACCATTAAGAGCTCAGCTTTGATTTTATAAACTGCCCCCAGGATATAAAGCGTGGCTTCTGATTGGTCGTCAAGGACAAAAAGGAAACATTGTTAAAACATGTAACCAACCATGTACCTGAAGATGCCTTTAGGTCTCATGGACATGGAAGAGCCATAGTCAGATAATAGACATAATAGACAGAGCTCCTGATAAGGTACAGTAGTATGTAGGCACAGTGTTGGTTCCTACACAGGGTAAGCCCGAGAAAGGTTCTCACTAGTGTTGAATGAGCATACTTGGTCGGGCATAGTGCCAAATCAAGCATCGGGGTGCTCCTTCAGGGTTGGTGTTCCATCGAGCATACCATCGGAGTTCTTATGTGTCCTGCAAAAAAAATTTTTTTTTTATATTTTAAAACATTTAAACATCCCTTCAAAGGCCGAAATATACAAGAATTAGAACAAAAAAGTCTCCCATTGTTTTAGATGGGATTCATTACTCAAGCATTGAAAAAGGCTCAACTCTAGTACCAAGCTCAAAACTATTACTCACCTTATTTAGTTGCATATAAGCAGTAACTACTCATAAAGAGCTTGAGATGACAGGAAGATGCCACCACTTCAGGGTATCTGTGTACCTGAATAGAAAATCACGGTCTGGAACAACTGGGTTGCGGAAGGAGCAGTGGAAAAATTCTGGAATCATGGTGCAAACAGGCTATTGGACTTGGTTTCAAGGATTTATTGGTAGAGATGAGCGAACCGGGTTCGGGTTCGAGTCGATCCGAACCTGAACGTTCGGTATTTGATTAGCTGGGGCTGCTGAACTTGGATAAAGCTCTAAGGTTGTCTGGAAAACATGGATACAGCCAATGACTATATCCATGTTTTCCACATAGTCTTAGGGCTTTATCCAAGTTCAGCAGCCACCGCAAATCAAATATCAAAAGTTCGGGTTCGGATCGACTCGAGCATGCTCGAGGTTTGCTCATCTCTATTTATTGGTTAAATCAAATAAAAATGCATGTACAGCAGCATAACAAGTTTCAGATCAGCAAACCTAGCCCTCTACTCCAGCTGGCTCAGGCTCAGGCAGAAAGAGTGGGGAGCAGTGCTGGCCCATACAAATTTTTGTCCCTGTGCAGTCCCTGTCCTATTTTCTATAGGGGTTGTTCGTCAAGCAGAAGACAGCTAGAGCCTTCTGCTAGTCGACATTGAAGCTATTTTATCCCCACCCCCTTCTAAGACGTGGAGAGGGGCTAAGTTGCGATCATTGCAGAGACACTGTATAGAAATTGGACATCATCCACATGAGATGATCACAACTTAGTCCCACTCACCCCAAGTCTCGGAAGGATTACTTCCAAGATATGGGATCTAAGTAAGCAAGTGCCAGCAAGGAGAAGGCTTCAGATGTCCTCTACTGGACAACCCCTTTAAGTCCATCCCACTCCTGAGCCTGGGGATAAAGGTCCAGGAACTGTAATGCTGATCTTGCCCTGGCCAAATATATGATTAATAAACAGTTAACAGTTATTTATTTTTAACAAAAAAAATTCTACAAAATTTAAGGGGATACACAGTTCTTATCTCCTCTGCTCCTGTCAGTGCAGCCTTTTTTTTTATGACTTCACTCCTCTAACTTCTAACCTGTGTGACACCTCTGCCCCTGTCAGTGGTGCTGCACAGACCTCCATATATGGATGAGCACTGAAGCTAAATTTTAGCAGGTCAGACATAAGCAATCAACATTAAGGTGATTTATGGGCCCAGTTGCAGCTGCGACTTCGGTGACCTCTATAGCTACGGTACTGATCCTAGTTGTCTGGTAAATAATTGCTCCATAATTTGGCATGCTGAATTAAAAAGAGATTAAAAAAACATCCTTTCACATAAATAAGGAAACTTATAAAGGTAAAGTAAAGCTCTGTAGATGTCTTTGGGTTCTGTGTTACAGTAAGGAAGTTGTACGGAAAGTAATACAGTTGTGGGCATGAAGCCTTCTGAAGGTCAATCGAGAAATGTACAATGACCTTTTACCCCCTAAAAACTTGCATTTGACATGTGATACAGCTTTAAATGTTGAAAGAAAACTTAATGAATCCCTATAGGTAAAGAAAAAGTCGGGAAAGCCGATCTAACTTTCAAAGTGATGAAACAATAGTATTTGAATTAGATTTGGAGGATATCACACATTCCCTACACGTATGCATTATTTTCCAAGACAACAGTTTCTTTCCTATTCAGCAGCTTCTGCATCAACTTGACTTTCTCTCTCTAGACTGCAAATATAGCAATTATATAAAAGTTATGCTTTGACGCTGTTACCACAGGCAAATAGCTACAGTGGATCAGCAGTCAAAATCTCGGAGCAAGTTAACAAGATTGCTTTTGTTTCCGAATGGAGTGGAATAGGAAAATGTTTTCAGTTCTGAGAAATTTATAAAAATAATACTAATAATAATTATGGCAATTCAGCATAGGGTGGGGGGTTACCGCATCAGCATAGAATAGGGTGCTGCCGCATCAGGATAGGGTGGGGGTCTACCGCATTAGCATAGGGTAGGGTGCTACCGCATAAGCAGAGAGTAGGGTGCTGCCGCATCAGCATAGGGTTAGGTGCTGTCACAACAGCATAGGGTAGGGTGTTGCCACATTAGCATAGGGTAGGGTGCTGTTAAATGAGCATAGGGTACGGTGCTGCCACATCAGGATAGGGTGGGGGGCTGCCGCATCAGCATAGGGTAGGGTTCTGCTCCATCAGCATAGGGTAGGGTTCTGCTCCATCAGCATAGAGTATGGTGCTGCCACATCAGCATAGGGTAGGGTGCTATTGCATCATCATAGGGTAGGGTGCTGCTGCATCAGCATACAGTAGGGTGCTGCCCTATCAGCATAGGGTAGGGTGATGCCACATTAGCAGATGGTTGGGTGCTGCCTAATCAGCATAGGGTATTTTGCTACCTCATCAGCATAGGGTAGGGTGCTAACGCATAAGCATAGGGCCGAGTCCTGCCACATCAGCATAGGGTAGGGTGCTACCACCTCAGCATAGGGTAGGGTGCTACCACATCAGCATAGGGTAGAGTGCTGCCGCATCAGCATAGGGTAGGGTAATGCCACATCAGCAGACGATAGGGTGCTACCTCATCAGCATAGGGTAGGGTAATGCCACATCAGCAGACGATAGGGTGCTACCTCATCAGCATAGGGTAGGGTAATGCCACATCAGCAGACGGTAGGGTGCTACCTCATCAGCATAGGGTAGAGTGCTACCTCATCAGCATAGTGTCGAGTCCTGCTGCATCAGTGAGTTTGTTTGCCTTTTGACACTTGACCCCTGTGGCCTTTCACTAGCTTCAACAAGTGTTACAAGAGCACTAAGGCCAAAGATTGGCTATAGCGGTCACATGCCAATAAGTCATAGTTGTTCACATACAGTCACCAGTGGTAGATGTACTAGAACTAGAGTTGGACGAGCATGCCCATTAAAGTGTGGTGCCCGCGTGTGGACGACCGGTCACTTGCCAGATGGTACTGAGTGACGCCACTACAGTGGTGGTTGGTCGAGATATAACGCAGCCAGGTGGTAGATTGTGATGCCAGTGCCAGTGGGGCACACAGGTATGGAGGCACACCTGCTTTTAATTTAAGGTGGCTGGCTATATCCCTTGGGTACTTATCACAGTACTGGGTACTTATCACAGTGGTCCGAAGTGGAGCTGTGACCCACCCGGACTATTGATACCGCCACCCACAGAAAGGGGAGATGACAGATGGAGTAGTGACTGTGTAGGTGCCGGACGCTGAGCGCACGGCCCGAGTCCTAACAAGCACCTTATGGTGCACAGGGTGCTGTTTAATTATTTGCGCCACTATCCTGAACATCTAGGCTGTGTTCACACATTGCAGTTTCATTGTGTTACTGAATTATTTGAAGTACTTTATCATTTCATTGTGGTCTCACCCACACTACGCTGTATTCTCTATCTGTAATGCCGATATTGAAATAAAATAAAGAACATTTTTAATTTAATTTTTTTCTCCTTGTCTCCTTGCACTTATTATGATCAAGCATCTTTTATCTTTAAAGTTGAGCCCCACAATAAGGACTTTATCCGATATATTATCTGGCTAGGTGGGATTGTCAGTGCCGGCTCTGATCCTCTCTGCCGTTTAGCATCATTTAATTGTGTTACTGCATCATTTTTGTGAAGATGCTGCAGTACTGCAATGACACTCCAACATGTGTGAACACAGCCCTAATTTCACTGCAGAGTTTTGCACAATTAGTGAAGTTGCAGCAGCTGCTTCTTTCACTCCTTGCCTAGGCTGGAGGGATTGGACGGAGATGTTGAATTGGTGAATCACTGAAGGGGATGGGAGACAAGATCCAGCCAAGCCTCCTGGGACATCCGGCCCTGCCCTCTGTCTGCATCATCAGCCTGATCTCAGCAAACACACACAATGTGAGACAGAAGCATGGAAGATTTGTCTCCTAAGGTGGGATAGCAGAAAGAGCAGGAGACAATGTGGATTGGCACAGAGGGCATTTTTCTTCACTTCCTGGATGTCAATCAACTACCAATATGGCAGAACCGTACAGATATGGTAATACATTATATAGACACAGCTATATCACTTTTAATGTATTTTTAATAGAAAAAAAGTTTTCCCTATCCAGCGTTCCCCTTAAAATTTTATTTAAATTCCACAAAATTAAAGTTTGATTTTGCTTACTTCATATGGCCATATAAATTTTGATTATTTTTTTATTTTTGTTCAACCTTGTACAATATTTAAAATAAGAAGTCCTGTTCATCTGTCACAAGGATCCAGCCGAGGGGAGAGGAGGATCAGTCTACATTACTTTATTTCTGAATTTTTTGAGAGAAGAAAAAAGTCTAATCTCACAAAAATAAAAAAAAATATATAAATTCAGAACAAATCATTATTTTCTTCAAAATATCAGATTTAATTAGGTGAGCTTTGTTGATAAGGTGCAATAAAAAAAATAAAAAAAAAACTAAAACAAAATTTGCCAAAAAGGTTTTAGTCCCGTATAGACAGTATTTTTTTTTTTTTTTCTACCTCTGGCACGGCCAGTAATTGAGCATTTTAAGGGCATAAAAATGGAAGAATAGAGGCTGCGCCTCACACAAAAGCTTTCAACTAAAATTTATTTTGCTCTCCCACCAGGTGATTTTTTTTTTTTTTCAAAAATCATAACAGATATAAAGAAACAGTGAAAAGAGATCAGAGCGATAAAGAATACAAAGCGGGCCTAACTGGCAGCATTGTTGCATGAGACTAATCAAATGTATTTAGTCAGACTCCTTTTTTTTCAAGATAATCAATAGCTATGCTTAAAACAATATCTCTTCTGCAAGGAAAACAGTTTTCGCTCAGCGTGAATCCCTAATAGCATGGTTTAAAACCCAGATGACGCTTCAACACTATAGACAGGAATTTTTTTTATTATTATTATTATTTGTTTTCCCCAATTTTTAATGATTTAATAGGAATATCCACTAATTGCCGAGAAATAAAAAGCAGAAAAACCCTATCCAAAAAGTAACCTTTTTAACGTCAGTAACTTTTTGGATTTTTTTAATTTTTATTTTACAGTTTTTTCTATCCACAAATAAAAGTTGCTGTACACTACTATGCAACTCATAGACCTCATTACTGTCCCAATAATACTTATATTCTGCAAAGTTAAATAACTACAGATGTAACCTGTCATATAGTTACCTATGTCCCTTTGTTAGTATACTATTATTTCCATATTATAATAATATACAATGCAGAACTCTTAAAATAACCTTGGGCAACTGTTCCCGACGTCTTCCCCATAGACTGGCTACTCTAAGCCCTATTTCGGGACGTGGTTAGAAAGTTGGTGAAGTAAGGCATGGACTGACAACAGTACTTACTGAGTAAACCTGTTATTCCCAGCATACGTATAATGAAATGGTCAGGTTTCTGTGTGTTCAGTGAGAGAAGAGTTATGTAAACCACACTTACACACCAACCGTATTTAGACCTTTCTTACATTTGGTTTCACTGTCATTGGAGAAACCTGCATTTTTCTTCATGTGGAAGATACAGAATGATGCCAAAGCTTCCTCCCTGCATTTTATATATATATATATTTACCAAAAAATTTTGAAAAATTCAATTTATTTATTTTTTACTGTTTTGGGGTATTTGTTCCTTATCAATGTGTAGCAAGATTTTGGCTAGTAGAAGAAAAGTCTAGTAGTGCATTTAAAAGAACAATGGTTGACCTCAGGGAGATCAACCAGAACACAGCAAAGACACCTTCACTTGTTTCTTAACATCAATGAATCTAGGAAGCTTGCCCCCTGAGACAATATGTAAATATACTGTGGAGACACCATCATGTATTTCTCAAAGTCAGTAACCCACCTGGCTAGCTTCGTGATGGTGTCTCCGTAGTATTTTTGCATACAGTGTTATCAATGTCACATTTTGGGGTCATGAGAAAAGGGTGACCAGAGAGCTGCTTAGAGAGGTTGGTCTTATACTCTCTTATATTGTCGTCTATATCCCATACACATACCTCCCAACTGTCCCGGATTCCGCGGGACAGTCCCGTTTTCGGGGTGCTGTCCCGCGGTCCCGGAACGGCACCCAGTGTCCCGCATTATATGTGGCCCCAGTGGAAAAAACAATAAACCAGTAGCTCACCCTGTCCGCCGACCCCAGCAGCTCCTCTCCCGGCAGAGCGCGCACTCCCGTCATCCTCCGGGGCGGGCAGCGGGGTATACAGACACTGACTGTGCCGGAAGTGACCTGCAGCCTCCATCATGAGTCACTTCCGGCACAGTCAGTGTCTGTATACCCCGCTGCCCACCCCGGAGGATGACAGGAGCGCGCGCTCTGCCGGGAGAGGAGCTGCTGGGAACGGCGGACAGGTGAGTTACTGGTTTATTGTTTTTTTCGCAGGGGCCACACTAATGGGGGATTGGCTACTATGTGGGGCACTATATGGGGGATTGGATAATATGTGGGGCGCTATATGAGGGGAATTGGCTGCTATGTGGGCACAATATGGGGGATTGGCTACTATGGGGGCATTGGCTACTATGTGGGGCATATATGGGGGCATTGGCTACTATGTGGGCACTATATGGGGGCATTGGCTACTATGTGGGGCATATATGGGGGCATTGGCTACTATGTGGGCATATTTGGGGGCATTGGCTACTATGTGGGCACTATATGGGGGATTGGCTACTATGTGGGCACTATATGGGGCATTGGCTACTATGTGGGACACGCTATGGGGGATTGGCTACTATGTGGGGCATAGATGGGGGCATTGGCTACTATGTGGGCACTATATGGGGCATTGGCTACTATGTGGGCACTATATGGGGGATTGGCTACTATGTGGGGCATATATGGGGGCATTGGCTACTATGTGGGCACTATATGGGGGCATTGGCTACTATGTGGGGCATATTTGGGGGCATTGGCTACTATGTGGGCACTATATGGGGGATTGGCTACTATGTGGGGCATAGGCTACTATGTGGGCACTATATGGGGCATTGCCTACTATGTGGGGCACTCTATGGGGGATTGGCTACTATGTGGGGCATATATGGGGGCATTGGCTACTATGTGGGCACTATATGGGGCATTGGCTACTATGTGGGCACTATATGGGGGATTGGCTACTATGTGGGGCATATATGGGGGCATTGGCTACTATGTGGGTCACTATATGGGGATTGGATACTTTGTGGGGCACTCTATGGGGGATTGGCTACTATGTGGGGCACTATATGAAGGGATTGGCTACTATGTGGGGCACTATATGGGGATTGGATACTATATGGGGCACTATGGGGATTGGCTACTATGTGGGGCACTATATGGGGGGATTGGCTACTATGTGGGGTTCTATATGGGGATTGGCTACTATGTGGGGCACTATATGGGGGGATTGGCTACTATGTGGGGCACTATATGGGGGCATTGGCTACTATGTGGGACACTATATGGGGGCATAGGCTACTATGTGGGGCTCTATATGGGGGCATAGGCTACTATGTGGGGCTCTATATGGGGCATTGGCTACTATGTGGGGCACTATATGGGGCATTGGCTACTATGTGGGGCACTATATGGGGCATTGGATACTATGTGGGGCACTATGTGGGGGATTGGATACTATGTGGGGCACTATTGGGGGGATTGGATACTATGTGGGGCACTATGTGGGGGATTGGATACTATGTGGGGCACTATTGGGGGGATTGGATACTATGTGGGGCACTATAATGGCGATTGGATACTAT
Source organism: Dendropsophus ebraccatus (assembly GCF_027789765.1). Lineage (NCBI taxonomy): Eukaryota > Metazoa > Chordata > Amphibia > Anura > Hylidae > Dendropsophus > Dendropsophus ebraccatus. The sequence continues at coordinate 18,763,905 of NC_091462.1, read as the reverse complement.
ATAGGGCATTTTGGGGGGATTGGATACTGTATAGGGCACTATTTAGTCAGCAGCATGTGGTGACTGTAGGGGAGTGGCTATGGAGGGTTGCTATGGGGGCGTGGCTAGGGAGGGTTGATATGGGGGCGTGGCTATGGAGGGTCGCTATGGGGGCGTGGCTATGGGGATCCTAACTCTTTGCTAACCCATTCCTATTTTGACCCCTGGATGCTAAATCTGATAGATGTAGTACAACTTTGAGTCCTGACTATCCTTCTGACTAACCCCTTGGCCTGTTGCATCCAGGATGATCTTGTTATGATGGGCCTTGGCTCAGTTCCTGAATATTCTTGTTCGACGATGCCAGTGTTGCCAATGCATGATTGTTTGGAGGATCACATCCTGCAAATCCACTTGCAAATTCTAGAAAAATTAAGGGTGATGTTTAGGGTATTTATGAGTCTCTGTAAACGGATCAAGGCTTACAGAATCCACATAAAAGAATTTGACTACAACAAGTTCTTCCACCATTACAAATAGACCAATACTCTACTTATTCTGGATAATCATCAAATCGTACTAGTGTTAAGCAAATTTTGTTAATGTGTCCATGTTCGACATCTTCTCCGAACCTGAATGCTCGGCACTTAACTCCCCATGTCTGGAGGAAGTGAAAGAAGACTGAGGGCTGCCTGGAAAACATGGTTACAGCCTATGGCTATGTTCACACTACATAAATGATTGCCTACATTTCTATGGGAGCGTATACACATTGTATGCGGTCCGGCTGGGATCCCGTGCGGACCCGCAAATAACTGACATGTCAGTTTTCTGCGGCCGTAGGAAAATTCAATGAATTGCGGCTGTAGGAAACCCTGTCAGTTCATACAATGAAGCGAGCGGCTCCGGCCGCTTGCTTCATTGTGTGCTGTGGGAGGTTCTGATGCAGGCGCACGCTGATGCGCCCACATCAGAACCCTGCGGCCGGAAAGATCATCCGGCCGGTACTTAAGTACGGGTCACGGAATGGCTGGTCTCTTACGTAGTGGGAGCATAGCCTAAGACTGTATCCATGCTTTAAGAGGTACTCCGGACTGGGGTCATTTTTATTGAACGGCCGGGGAAGGGGTGGATATAGAAGCCGCCGATCACTTGCCTCCCCGGTTCCAGCATCGGGTCCCGGATCGCGCCGCCCCTTTCTCCCGTCCGGCTGCCGCTTCCTGGTCTGAGCTTCGGCTTGAGACGTGACGTCTCAAGACAGCTCGGCCATTCAGCGGCTGAGGCGGGCCTCTGCTGCGACCGCTAAATGGCTGAGCTGCCTTGAGACGTCACGTCTCAAGCCGAAGCTCAGACCAGGAAGCAGCAGGCAGACAGGAGAATGGGGCAGCACGATCTGGGTCCCGGCACTGGAACTGGGGAAGTGACCAGTGGCTTCTATATCCACCCCCTCCCCGGCCATACAATAAAAATGACCCCAGTCCGGAGTACCTCTTAAAGCATGGATACAGTCTTAGGCTATGCTCCCACTACGTAAGAGACCCCTTTACAGGACCCCTTAGGGTGACATCCAACTTCTCCAGATGCGAGGAGTTAAATTCTTAACGTTCAGGTTCAAAGAAGTTGCTGAACATGGACATAGCTATGGTGGTGCTGTGTGGGGTCTCCCCTTTCCAGTGGGGTTAGACACTCACCATATTGGGGGGTAAAGAGTCTAGGAGAAGCATCTAAGCCTTTCCTTGGCTTGGTACTTTATATACTTGGTATATTTTTTCATCTTTGTACCCTACGTGCGTCAATGGTCAGTGGAGTTCTTCTTTATGACATCACTGCAGCGGCTGGGGAATAAGTGTCAGGGCACAGCTACAATGAACATATGATAAGCTCCTGGTTTAATAAACTAAGAACATGAAAGACTATACGTACCAATATGTTTTATGTATTGCTATTGCTTGCAATATTGTGCCGGTCCCCTGTGCAGAGCTGTCTTGTACGGAGCGATACTGTACCTCTCAGCAACAGTAATTTAAACCTTTCCTCTTTGTAACACACTAAACCGTCATAACCTGTCTTTTCCCATTTAGTTTAACCTACAACCACCACATACTGATTTGGCTGTGTGTGTGGCTCTCTCTATAGCCATTTATTACTCTCCTCGACTCCTGAAATTCTGTTTGCAATTTAAGGCCACAAATTAGAAGCGCAAGTCATCTGTTTCATATAATCCCCTGTCAGGAATGAAAACACATTTTAGAGTTGTTCACCAAGCAGTCCCGTTCAGCCTCTCAGATAGTTTAACCAGTTCCCTGCTATTACACGGGGAAGCGTAGCGTTCTTCTCATGCTGGAAAGGAAAAGTAAACTTGCTTACAATTGATTTACGGAAAGGAAACAAATTATTTTACGGCATTGGTGACTACCAGGATAACAGACACTGGGGATGCTATAGGGCCCACCAGCCATGAGGGCCCATTTATCCCAAGAGAGTTTTTTCATTTACATAATTCACTTGTTAAAGGTAGTCATGGTCGGGGAAGGGGGGAACTATTTTCGGGTAACTACTTTGTGGGGCACTATTTGTTTGTAACTACTGTTTGGGGAACTATTTGGAACTAACTACTGTGTGGGGCGCTATTTGCGGGTAACTACTTTGTGGGGCACAATTTGCGGGTAACTACTGTTTGGGGCACTATTTGGCACTAACTACTGTGTGGGGCACACTGTTTGAGTGCCATTATTACCGTATTTGGCACTAACTACTGTGTGGGGCACACTGTTTGAGTGCCATTATTACCGTCTGGGGCACAGAAAGGGGGCATTATTAATATATGGAAAATTTGTATAAGGGGGATTGGGGTACTACAAAAGTGCAGAGCTTAAAATGGCTAAAAAAAATAATGGAATGATTTCTTCTAATTTCTATTACATTTCTACAGACTCTAATTTACTCTAATTTTACCTATGCTATCTGCAGGCTTTCCGACTACCAGACTGCCATCAGTATTATATGAAATGCCCTACAAGGTTTCTGCACTTAGAGTCATGTGGGGTAGCAGCATACTTGGCCTTCACTTAATGCAACTTCCAATGTTTGTGGGGAGTAAAAAACGTCCCTAGCTCCAGTGATTGGTATGGGTCCCTCTGAGTATTAATTAGTGCCCCTTTATATTTAATGTAAAATCAATGGACATCCATGCAGTTCAAGCTTTCTTATGCACACTAGTCAGCACAATGGTGCCATCTCTTTTACCCCAGCTCCATACATTTCATTACTGTCACATCATCATGTGACCAGTAGTCAGCCCACCAGAAAATTGCATGGTTTTATGTGACTCTAAAAGTAGCCTATCCTTGGTCAGATGACTTCCTGTGAACTATAAGATGATATCATTACCATGATTAAATCCCTCCCGACAGTTCACAGACCCTCTCCCCTGCCCACCCACCTCTATTTATGTGCTGCAGTTGTTATCTCTATGGGATATATAGTAATGATACATTTACTTTTAGGCTATGTTCACATGTTTCAATCTTGTTGCATAATTTTTTTCAATGGTTTTTAAAAAAATGTACAGCAAAAACACCACCAAAAATGCTGTAAGACTTCAACTAGTCATAAAACACCTCAATCACTTTCTCCTTATGGGAATATTTCAAAAACACACTTTGAATAAGCAAAATTGTCAAAATTGCACATAGTGTGAACTAGCACCATCCCACGTACGAGTCTCTGCAGATAAGGCTGCTTAAGTCCAGCCAGGTTCAGTCATTAGGGGATTTGCAAGGATGAGATCCCCCCCCCCCCCCCCCCCTCCCCTTCTCTCTGCGAAACCAGAGACACTATGGGAAATGTAGGCAGCATTTGAAAATCATTTCAGTGTGGAAATAGAAATCAGTGTGGCTGAAAACCCACACCTGCCACATCATTCTCTAGTACAGTGCTTCTCAATTCCAGTCCTCAGACCTCACCAACAGGTCATGTTTTAAGGATTTCCTTCTTATTTCACAGGAGATATAATTATACTCAGGTATTATCACAGGTGATATAATTATACTCAGTGCATCATGTATTATCACAGGTGTTCTTTGTATGGGAAATCCTCAAAACATGACCTGTTGGTGAGGCCTGAGGACTGGAATTGAGAAGCACTGCCTATGCTGTGCTGTATAAGCAAAAAAAACAACAACAAAAAAAAAACGGTGAAAGGTGTAAGTTCTCAGAGGGATTGAGGGTGTAAGTTGTAATTGCTTAGTAGAATTGAGGGTTTAAACTGTCAGTGCTCAGTTGGATTGAGGGTGCAAGATGTAAGTGCTCAGTTGGATTGAGGGTGCAAGATGAAGGTGCTTAGTAAGATTGAGTGCGCAAGATGTAGGTGCACAGTGAGATTTGAGTGTGCAAGATATAGGTGCTCAGTGAGATTGAGTGTGCACAATGTAGGCATTCAGACTGAGTGTACAAGATGTATGTGCTCAGTGAGATTGAGTGTGCAAGATGTAGGAAGTCAGTGAGACTGAGTGTGCAAGATGTAGGTGCTCAGTGAGACTGAGTGTGCAAGATGTAGGTACTCAGTGAGACTGAGTGTGCAAGATGTAGGTGCTCAGTGAGATTAAGTATGAGCACGATGTAGGCATGCAGACGGAATGTACAAGATGTAGGGGCTCAGTGAAACCGAGTGTGCAAGATTTAGGTGCTCAGTGCAACTAAGTGTGCAAGATGTAGGTGCTCAGTGAGACTGAGTTGCAAGATGTAGGTGCTCAGTAAGGTTGAGTGTGCAAGATGTAGGTGCCCAGTGAGACTGAGTGTCCAAGATGTAGGTGCTAAGTGATATTGAGTACACAAACTGTAGGTGCTCAGTGAGATTGGGTGTGCAAGATATAGGTGTTCAGTGAGATTCATTGTGCAAGATGTATGTGCTCAGTAAGATTGAGCGTGCAAGATGTACTGTAGGTACTCAGTGAGACAGAGTGTGCAAGATGTATGTGCTCAGTGAGATTGAGTGTGCACGATGTTGGGGCTCAGTGAGATTGAGTGTGCAAGATATTAGGGCTCAGTGAGGTTGAGTGTGCACGATGTAGGCATTCAGACTGAGTTTTGAAGATGTAGGGGCTCAGTGAGATTGAGTACACAAACTGTAGGTGCTCACTGAGATTCACTGTGCAAGATGTAGGTGTTCAGTTATATTGAGTGTGCAAGACGTATGTGCTCAGTGAGATTGAGTGTGCAAGATATAGGTACTCAGTGAGATTTGAGTGTGCAAGATGTAGGTGCTCAGTGAGATTGAATGTGCAAGATGTAGGTACTCAGTGAGATTGAGTGTGCAAAATGTAGGTGCTCAGTGAGATTGAATGTGCAAGATGTAGGTGCTCAGTGAGATTGAGTGTGCAAGATGTAGGTGCTCAGTGAGACTGAGTGTGCAAGCTATGGGTGTTAAGTGAGATTGAGTGAGCAAGATGTAGTGCTCATTGGAATTGAGTGAACAAACTGTAGGTGCTCAGTGAGACTGAGTGTGCAAGATGTAGGTGCTCATGGGATTAAGCTGACGGGTATAAGCTGTGGGTGCCCAGGCTGCCAGGGACAGGTGTGCCCCCCCCCCTCAGTTGTGGCAGCACGGAGAGTTGTGCTTTATCTCTCAGCAAGTAAAGGGGGGAGCAGTATCAGCAGAACGTGCCGGAAAGCGTCTGCCTCATCTGTACATAGAAGATGGCCGCAGTGTAATAACATTCCCTCTTATGATGTTCATAATGTGAATAAAAAAAATGTGATTAAATCAGTCAGCGAACGTGTTTGACTTCCGCTGAACCATTTTAACTTTGTCACTTTAAATCAATTAACCTCGTACTTGACTTTCTATTGGAAAGGGCGATTTGCCTAGTAGAGCAAATGAGTTCCTGCGACGCCGAGGACCCTGCCAAAAATAACATCTCAACTTCACGATTTTAGCAGCGTTTTACGACCGTTACCTGTTCATACTCATATCTGCCAAGTGAAGTGAATCCTTTCTTGTGTGCGCTGTAACCCGCAGAGGATTATTGACTATGGAAAAGATAATAGAAGCGAACAGAAATACTGCGATCCAGAAATGACCCCAGGTTTATAATCCCAGCCTTATATTGTATAATCAATAGCTATGGTACTAAAGGAAAGTCTTATCCAACTCCTAGGGTCATGTGACTGGCGTGTTAATTACACTATATTGTATTGTGCTATTCTTTAATTATAAGCCAATTGGATTAGTCAGTGCCAAGAATCCAAGAGCATTTCCTCCTAGGGTTAAAGGGGTACTCCCCTCCTGGAATGTTATGGTATAGCAGTAGCATATACTATAACATTTAGATTTATGGAGGAATAACCTCAGGGACCCCAACCAATCTAGAAGCAGTTCTTCTGTATTACGGAGCTTACGGACACCCTGGGGGAGATTTATCAAACATGGTGTAAAGTGAAACAGGCTCAGTTGCCCCTAGCAACCAATCAGATTCCACTTTTCATTTTCCAAAGAGTCTGTGAGGAATGAAAGGTGGGATCTGATTGGTTGCTAGGGGCAACTGAGCCAGTTTCACTTTACATTAGGGGGAGATTTATCAAACATGGTGTAAAGTTAAACTGGCTCAGTTGCCCCTAGCAACCAATCAGATTCCACCCCTGGCATAGAGGGAGAAATGATCTTGAGAGGGTTCAAAATTTGTGACCCTCCTAGATCCCAAAAAGGAGAACTAAATCTCCTATCAGAATGGAGCGGTGGTCACCTGTTCTCACCGCAGCTCCATTCATTCTCTATGGCAGCCGCTGGAGGTAGCTGAGTCCAGTGCACGACTATCTTTAGCAGCTAACATAGCGAATGAATGGAGTTGTGGTCATGCGTGCATTCTGCTGGGAGACTCAGATCCCTGACCTAAGATTGTGGGTTTCTGACTTCTACTGGTGGGATAATCCCCTTTAACTAGTGCTCTAGACTTTTTATTCCGAGGACAGGTGGGGGTCCTTGTTTTCTGTTTAGGAGACAACCGCTACCACCAACACCCAATCTCACCTTAACTGGGACAAGACTACTTTGTTTTTAACGGAGCGGGAGGGAAGTAAATTTAAATTGGACTACCCCTTTAAGATCATTAACCCTTCTCCTATCACTTAAAGGGGTAGATCCCCCCCAAAAAAATTCTTTTAAATCAACTGGTGCCAGAAAGTACCAGGGATTTGTAATTTACTTCTATTAAAAAGTCTTCCAGTACTTTTCAGCTGCTGCATATCCTGCAGGAAGTGGTGTATTCTTTCCAGTCTGGAGAACAGGAGAGGTTTTCTATGGGGATTTGATACTGTCCTGGACAGTTCCTGTCATGGACAGAGGTGGCAGCAGAGAGTACTGTGTCAGACTGAAAAGAATACACCACTTCCTGCAGGAGATGCAGTAGCTGATAAGTACTGGAAGACTTATATGAAGTCAATGATAAATAAAAGAGAAAAAACATTCATGCTCTGTACATGGGTCCATGTGAACTGCTGGATGTATCTGGGAGCTCAGAGAAGTTTTATAAAACTACAGGACAGTGTAGATAATGTAGTACCCCGAAAAGAACCCCTGATCTGTAAGGCTGCACAGCCAATCCCTGCTTGCGCTATACTTGGGGGGTCATGGGGTCATGCACACAGATAGAATACATTAGACTTGTCATAAGTCCTTGGATACAGAGTAATGAAGTCAAACACAAGGACATGGCCATCAATGTCTCTCTAAGGTTGGTGTAGCCTTGTCTTCTGGTTTCGTTTCTTGATAATAGACCTTAAAGTGAATCGACACCCTATTATGTTTATAGGCCAAAAACTATCTTCTGGTTGATATTTCTTCTGTTTTTAAGAAAATAGAAGGGACATCTTTCCAACATGGGACGTGATATTATAAGTGTTGAACGAGCATGCTAGGCCAAGCACAGCTTGATCAAGCATCGGGCTGCAGGCATACTGCCCGAGTTCTAATGTGTCATGTCTGTTTCCTGGTTCACCTCTTGTATTATTTTTTTTTTTTGTTCTAATTTTTGTATATTTTGTTTAATCATCTCTTCAAGGGACAAAAAATACAAAAATCTGAAAATAAAATTCAATAGGTGAACCAGACACCCTCCGCTCTGCTAAGCGGGGGGCACATGGTTAAACGCTCGAGTCTCCCATTGATTTCAATAGGGTTCATTACTTGAATCAAATTAAACACTCAAGCACTGAAAAATGCTCAACTTGAGTAACAACCATTCAAATATGTATTTTAGTGCTCACTCAACAATAACTATTATGATGTCAGGAAGAGTGTATGGGGCAGGCTGAGAATGGATTGGAAGCTATGTATTATAGCTGACACCTGCCTGCTAAGACCTTAGCATCTAAGAGTGTAGAGGTCAGGATCAGAGTTATCTCCATTCCTGGCTGTCAACCAACTAGATGCCACAGTCATCAACAACAATGGCATCTAGGCTGTTAGGAACAAACTGGTGGGTCACTCTGAGCTCTGTTTGCCCCATCCCTGTGATGTAGTTCCATGGTGCGGATAAGATGGCAGCCAGGATCCTAGTGAAGGCAGCATATAGTAATGTTATGGAACCAATTGTTCAGCATTTGATTACCGTTGGCTGAAGAAGTTGGATGCAGCCCTAGGGAGTCTGGGAAAACATGGCCTGTGGTCTATGACTGTATCCATGTTTTCCCGGACTTCCTAGGGCTGCATTCAACTTTTTCAGCCACCAGTATTAAAATGCCAAACGATCGGACTCAAGCATACATGAAATTGCGATCATATCTCTATAATATAGTTGTCAAACTTCAATACAATAAAAATTAGAATTAAAAATCCTTCTAACCTAATATAGGAACAGAAATAAATAAAAATTTAATCAAATATAAACTACAACTAACCCTGCAAAAAACAAGCCCCAACAATACTCTAGGAATGGTAATAAATAAATAAAACATAGTAAAAACTTTATAAATTTGGTATCAAATGGTACAAGAAAATACACCCCTACAAATTTTTGCTTTTTTTTTTTCTACTTACACATTGTATGGTAAAATGAAGATTGTCATTAAATGTTACGGCTCTTACTATTCAAGGGTGGGGGGAAAAAACCTGCTAGAAGGGCTTAAGGGAGGGTAGGTGGAAATACGTCCTATATATTGCAGACAGGAGATTCTGTTCTCACTATCTGAGCCTAAATCTTAAAATCGAAGACTATCCATTGACACTTTAGAAACCGAGACGTCTGCTTGTATGTAAAATAGCGCAAACTACCTTCTCCTGTTAGAGCTCTTGCAATATTGAAAGACTACCTGGAATCCCTTTCACTTCTCCCTTGTGGGTTTTCTAATGTGTCAGGATTCCCTGCTGCATGAAGCTTTTAACCTTACTCCTACAACAGATCTTCTTTTCATCTTCCTTATTCTTTCAGGTTTTTCTCATCTCCCCTCTAGGGATGATAATGAACTGCGAGCGTCTACTGGAGAAAGCGGCGTCCTCAGTCTGAGGTTGTGGCGCTTGTTAGATACCTGCACTAAATGGCTGCTTTTCATCTGTTCCTCGGATGTTGATTGTGCTCTTTAGAGCGGCTGCTTAGAACCTCGGCCCAGTTCTTATCATTTATACGATTAGCCCAACGTTGTGTTTTAGCTGGGGCTGAATATTGCCTAATCGGCACAACGCGTAATTGCTTGTTATTGAAAACTAATATTTATATTTCCATCAAAGAGGAAAATAAATTGCAGCTCTACCGATTCTCCTAAGTTATCGAGCAGCGGGGTCTTCTCCATTACTGTTGTCTATCCCAGCAATATCCCTATTGTATATATGACATCCCCAGGCTTGAGGTCCAACAACTTTATCTAGTGGGTGGTGGAAGCACAGGAGTAGTGATGAGCGAACATGTTCGTAAAAGTTCGTACATGATGCTAATTGTTTGTGTTCGCCGATCACTAACAATTTGTTCGATGTTCGGAATGGTTATAACAATCATTTTCTGAACATATTTGAACATGCAAACGTTTATCTCACAATGTACGCAGCTGCTTAATTTATGCTTCGCACCTGATAATCTGTACACATGTGAGTAACTCTACACTGAAACGTACGCTTCTTCTGTACATTCGTTATTTGAATCTAAATGTTTTTTAATTTGTTTTTTTTTTAACTTGTACTCACCTGCCACCAATCCCCCCCACTGCCATGGTTCCCAGTCCCTGTGTAACGACTGGAGTTGTGGATCCGCTGTACCACCGCTAGCAATGACGTAGCCGCACCAGGGAGCGGAGTCTAAGGGACCGCTGGTCTACACTACTGCCTGCTGTGAGGCAGGATGAACTTGCTGCGGCAGGCGACCCCAAGGATGCTACTCCTGACTAGGCTTGCTAACGGCAGCAGGCGAGGTGTAGCTGGGGAGACGTGGATAGACAGCAGGGTAGCAACAGGTTAGGAGCAGGGAAGCGGCGGCCTGGAACATGGGACCCGACCGTGACACCCTGCTTCCCATCACTTACTGGTCTTTTGTTGACACAAGGAATATAACCAATGACTGGCTGAGGAGGGTCACTGCAGTGGTTAGTGATTGGCTGGGCAGGAACTTCCTTGTTTTGAGAGAAGAACAGGAAGTGGTAATCAGCAGGGAACGAACATGGAACAGTGCGGAACAGTGATCTCGGGTGATCATAAAAGGGCAGTATAGATTTTCTATTAAGTCTGATCACTGAAAAACATGAAATGGAACCTCTAGACAACTCCTTTAAGGGCTGTCTAGGGAAGACAACTGCTGTACATACATGTATATCATATAAGAGTAACGCCCCATGAAGTTAAAGGAGTCCATACTTATGAATGGCCACCATGTAATACTACATCTTGCTGATGGGAAAATGTCTGTTAAAACAAGGCTAACCCTTGGGACAATCAATCCTTTTTTACACTTTAGTGGTCTCTCATGAGACAATCCCTTTAAAAGATTGTCCTGTTCTCAAGTTCTCCATCAGAAGCACAGAGTGGCTATAAAAAGTAAGCCTCTTCTGGAGGACCCGGCACATCCCAGTATTACAGAGATTTTTACATTTAATTGGCCATGCAATGCATTCTTTTGCCTGTGGGGGCGCTGTAGATAATTAAAGCACTTGCTGCTGTATCTTCAGACGATTGATAGTTACCCCTCATAGCTACCCCCATAGGTGGTGAAGGTCTATGGAAAAAAAAAAAAAAGTTATGCAGGACATTGAGTTTTGTGGTTTTGTTTCTCTCTTCCATCATGTCTGGGATATAAATCCTCAGGGTAAGACCGGATAGAGGAGCGCTACTAGTTAATTACATATAAATAAACAGAAATGTCGCTTTAATTCGTCTTCTGTCATTTTATATAAACAGATTGCGGCCCATGCAACAGAAGTGGATGACTAGTGTAAGTCTTACCACTTTTTTTAAACCATCGTATCACTTTCACAGTCGATGCCCCAGACAGTCATTGAGATTCAACTCCAAAAAGAACAAGAAGATGCATCATTTCTTGCTGATACGATTTATCGCAGGAGTTTAACGGGTTTGTACAGGATAGAATACAGGATTCTAAACAAAAAAAACAGCACCACAGCCAGGTTGTGAAGTGGATGAGACTCTGTTGCAACACCACACAACCTTAGAGTGATGGCGTTTGTAGAAGATAGTAGACATGTTTTTCTAATCCTCTACCACCTCCTTTCACACTTTCTCAATATTTCACGTGCATGTAAATCCAGAAGGAAGGAGCAGATGAGAACACTCTGGTCTGGTTCATAGCAATGGCATTACTCAATAAGCAGAGAGGCCTCCTCTGTCACTCAAATCCCCATTCCCACCCAAGAAGTACCAGGTTGTCGGCTTGGCAGCTGGGCACCTACTTAGGTTAGTGCGCCTCCGCTTCCATCGCTTTCTACTCAAAGAATTGACATGTCAATTCTTTGAGTGGAGAGCAGCAGGAGCGGAGGCGCACAAGACATCCCATAGATACACTGAGGCAGGTGGGATTCCACCTATTTTACCTTAACAAGTTAACATCTGCTGAGCTGCTGTTTTATGTCTCCTCACCTACCAAAAAAAACTTTAACTCATCCCACAAAAAACAAGCCCCACACAGGTTCATCAATGAAAACATCTAAAAGTTATGGGTTAGAATCAGAGTTGAGCAAACTTTTATAAGTTATGTTCGTGAAATTGTGAAGAAAAGTTTGGCTACGTCCAAATCGACAGTTAAGCGATTGCAGGCGTTAGGCTGTTTTAGCTCGCCCCTGTCTGTTCTCGCCTGGTGTCCCCTGCTGATGGCAGCCACCTCTGCTTCCTAACTAAAGCAAGAGTGACAGCCCACATAGCCAATCACTGGCCACGGCCCTGTCCTATCTCAGTCAGTAAGTGACTGGCTAAGCGGGCTGTCACTCTCATCTATTCACTGGCCACGGCGCTGTCCCTTGTCAGTCAAAACTTTGCAAAAAGTTTGGTTCTGTAATGATTTTTTTTAGGCATTAAAACAAACTACATAAACTTGGTAATATTTTCCATAATTGTACAGAACAGAATAGAGTTAATGTCATGTGGAGAACTGTCATGCGTAAAACCAAAACCTTAAAAAAAAGGTTTATCTTTCGGTAAACGATATGGTAAAATAAAATAGTCCATAAAAAAAAAAAAAGTCAAAACAAACTATAAAAAAGTACAAAATTACAACTCTAAATAAAAATAAATAATATGCTACATCCTGGCTACTATATAGCAATGGAAGACAGCGACTATAGGGTTAATTTATATTTACCAAGAACTAGAGAGTGGCTATAGCTCCCTGAATACAGCTACCCGTCTGTATCTATAACCCTTCTCCTTCAGCCCCATGTGTATTGATACGGGTCACATGGGCAACAAAATCTCTTTATTCCAGACAATAATGATCATTATATGGTAATAAACGACAATTCTGAAATTCCCAGTATTAAATGAAAGCTTTACAGAGATAGATATACAAGTAGGAATGAGCGGGAGGAAACTGGCTTTTTTGTGACATGTCCCTAAGGGGCTAAGTGGAAAAGGTGCTAGACCATATAGCACTCAATAGCCACTAATGTGATACTGGATTCATGTACAAGGCACTATGAGAGGTATATACAGGACAGGAGATGGATGACTATGTATGTTACTGGATTCAGCTGTAAATGGGCCATGAATGAAATGCATTCGCTTGAAGATCGTTCTTGGGGAAATTATTCCACCAACAGAAATCCTATTGTGGCAGATTGAAGCGCTAGTATCCAGATCAGGTAAAAGGAAAAAAAAAAGATAATTTTGCAGTATGCTAAAATGTGACACCGAAAATGTATATCTTCTCTTAAAGGGGTCCTCGTGGCCTAAGTAAATCAGTGGTGGGTCCAACTGTGAACAATTTTAAGTAGTGGGCACAGTAGCACCTACTATTCAGTTAAAGTGCTCCTCAGGGGAGTGGACAATAGATTGCCATGTATGTTATGTCCACTGTGCACTCTTACTCAAGTGGGGAATATAATCCTAAAAGAAGGTGTTGGAGGTGAACTTTTAGTGTTTTTTGTTAGCTGATGGGCACTTTGGGAGCCATTTTGTTGGCACAGTTCCATATATTCCCACCGGAAAGCTAATACTGTAGCTAAAAAACCCTAATACCCTTTTTTCCACCCTGGAAGTCTTATACTCATGATAGGTCCAGAATAGAGATGTTAGCGGTCCGTACACTTTAGGGCTATGTTCACACAATGTATCTTTTCATAAAAGTACGGCCGTTTTTTGCGAAAAGATACGTTGCCTACTGTTCTATGGGATCCCAGCCAGAGCATATACACATAGTATACGCTCCGTCCAGGATAAAAAACTGACATGTTAGTTTTCTGCGGCCGCTATTTACTGAATGATCCACCCTAAATACCGGCCCATTGGGCGATAACTAGAGATAAGCAAATACACTCTATAAAGTATAGTACTCACGAGTATCAGGTTACTGGAAAAGTACTGCTGCTTGTTAACAAAAAACTTCTTGAAAGGTTGCTGAACATAATGCATTTCCATAGCCTTAAAGGGGAACTATCAGCAGGTTTGACAAATCTATAGCCCCCTATAGTGCCCAGGACACTGAGGAAGGAGGTACTGTATTTGTCCTACCTTCCTCCTCGGTGCTGGTCCCACACCTATAGTCGGGATAATCTTTGACCGGGAACACTGTTAGGAGTACTGCCCCACCCCCACAGCATCATCCAGCCCATCTGCTCCATTGATAGCTCCCCTTTAAAGTGTACCTGTAATGATCGACCCTTCCTGATCATTGGAGAGATCCTCTCCTAACCCAGAAGGTCAAGTCTCCATGGATACGGAGACACAATCAGATTTTAATGCATTGTCGTTTGATTGCGTCTTTGTATCCATGGAGACCTGACCTTCCAAATTAACAGAGGATTTTACCACTGATCCGGAAGGGACAATCATGACAGGTACACTTTAAGCTGCATAGGGGATGGAGGAGGGAAATTATAACGCTTTGGTCTACACTTACCGTTGATTAGCTGACTGGCAATAGTGAAGATAGAAGACTGGAGCACGAAGTATAATTTTCCTGCTACCACCCCAAACCACCAGCACCAACAGAGTACAGTCTGGCCCCCAGGGGGTTAACTTAATGGGGAGACACCTAGTTAAATACTCAAGTCTCCTACTGTTTTCAATGGGGCTTGTTACTTGACCATTGAAAAATACTCGACTCGAGTAATGAGCACTCTAATATTTTTGTGCTTGTTTATCTCTAGAGATGATCCCTAAATAGATATGCACAGGAGAAGAAGAAGTCAGAAGGGTGGGTCAACACCAAATGGGCAGGTATGAGCAAAAACAAGACATGAAAAATAAAAAGAAAAACTCACCAAGGGCAAACCCAAAAAGTCAGGTCAGACTGGCTAGAACAATGCTAGAAGGTCCAAATCATCAGGTAAAAAAGAAGGTCAAACAAAGACTAGAAATCTTGAATTGTTGCCCCTGGTGAGTATGTGCAACCACAAGTTGTACGCATGTATTTCCTAGAATCCATGGGGAGCATGCCCAGGAATAGCCAGGAGCAGCACAGAAATGGGGAGAGAAGTTGGCACGCCCATGGGATCAGATGAGTTTCTGGCATCTATAAAAAAAACAATTATCTGTATAGCCCTGGTGGGTCCTATCCCCAATTATGTTCCATGATAGGATTCCCCTCCCCAAAGGAACTTTAAAAAAGCAGTAAATGGGTAGGGAATTAGACTAAGGATCTTTAAAAAAAAATTGTGTGGGGCAGTGGGGAGCAAACATAAAGCCCATGTGGTATAGGTGGTAAAAAATGGTCCCATTATAGGGGTCCCGTCATGCACCCCCCTTCCCACCCCTTTACCTGTATACAAAACTGATATAAAATACTCAACCCCTAAAGTTTTAAACCACAGACTAGAGACATTTGCTCTCAGGTTTTGGAGGGTGCCTCTTCCCGGAGCTTCATCTATCAGTATGAAATATTTTTGAGTTTAATGGCCCATAAATACATTTTCAATAAGGATATCAAGTGCAAGGTTGTTTGTAATAAGTCACGGCCAAATCTCCGAGTCTGAGACGTTGCTTTCCGAAACACATTTGCAAACCTAAATGAAAATGTTTTAATGCTCTTACGATTTTTCTTGCGTAGAAGACATAAAATATCCGGAAATGATTCTAGATTTTGTAGTAATTCTTCTCCTTTGGAGCAGAATATGAGTTATGACTGCCACAGACACGTGCAGATCGTCTTCTTTTTTTTTTTTTTTTTACTTAAATGAACACAACGCTGAAGCCATTGTAAGCGTAAATTGACCTACAAGAAATCTGACAGCTTTATAGACTCATGCCTCTGATTGAAATGTTGAGAAATCTTTTGGCAATTTTCCCAGACATCCAGGTAGAACAGTGAGTTCACTGATTATGCTAACGAAAACAATCTGGCTTTACACAAACGCACCTCAGGCCTACCCAAGTGTGAAGACCCCATCAATGTGCCAGATGAAGAGAGAGACCTACTTACCACCGAACAGCTAAGTGACAAGACTCCATGAGATACCAGCAGCCATATTAATGCGGCGCGCTAACAAATCACTTTCCAAATAGCACAGCACAAAGCACTATATATATATATATATATATATATATATATATATATATATATATACATATATAGATCATGTAGCAGAGCTGAGCCACAAGCTGAAAATGCTATTGGAGTTAATTTCTTATTGTGGATAAAACAGCATAGGAAACGCGTTTCAGGACCAGAACAACCCCTTTATAAGGCTATTATACTGAATCTTTTCCCCAAAGAATATATGACCGACATAGCAACAGCCCATATGTGTTTTTATAGCGATCACTATAGGGATTTTTATGGCAGAGGTCTAGAAGCACAGAGCAGCCCCCCCATATCTGGATTTTGGCTGTGATAGTATTCCACAATAACTGCCAGGACAGGAGAGGCCTCAGATCCCAGCAGTTTATCCCCTCAAATCATGATCATGGTGTATAAGAGGTCTATGGGGCTTTGTATTCCCGTCGGCAGCCTGGAAACACGATTGCCGGGGGTGCCAATGGTTTTTCATGCAGCCAGAACTCTTATGAAGGCCCCTCCCCCCGCCCTGTCATGTATGTCCCAGTATAAAGCCATGTCATATGCACTGTCTGTCAACATAATGATACTACTAAAAACTACAACTGTTTCGGTAAAAAAAAGAGCTTCTACCTAGCTCTGTCAAAAAAATGGCACAAAATACCCCCCCCCCCCAAAAAAAAAAAAAAAACTCATTTTTTTCACACATTTTTTTTTTATATAAGAAATTAGAGAGACATTTAAAATCACAACTTTTCTCACTCAAAAAATAAGTCCTCATTAGGCTATTCTGATTTTTTTTTAAAATTACAAATGTAATAAAATAAAGAAACTTTTTAGTCCATAAGGCCCAATAAAATGGCTTGTTCCTGGCTTGGGTAAAGGGATACTCCATCCCTGTAAATTTTTAAATATGTATCTGCCTTGGCAGAGATCCTAACAAATATGCTATTCTTACCTCTCTGTGCTCCCCCCGTTGTCCTCCCATGGCATCTCCGGGTCGCAGCTGAACGATCCTGTCTCCACTTCGAAGACGGTCTTGGCAGTGACAGCCCGCTCAGCCAATCACAGGTAGCAATACTGTCCGATCCCAGTCAGTGATTGTCTAAGTAGAATGTCACGGCCACGACCATCTTGGAAGTGGAGGCAGGATCTCGGAGATGCCATAGGAGAACACTCGGCGAGCGGGGAGGGGTAAGAATACCATGTTTGGGTGGGGGTGGGGATTATTACATAACTGGCATTATATATATATATATACCTGGTTCCATTCTAGATGTCAAATTTAAAGGGGTTATCCAGCGCTACAAAAACATGGCCACTTTCTCCCTCTCTTGACTCCAGTTTATGCGAGGTAAGTTCCTACTCCTGATCAATTCCCCCTCCCCCTTACCCCCCCCCCCCCCCCCCCCCCCCCGACCCTGCCAGCTGCCAGATTTTAAAAATGGCCTCTCCTTTAATATGATGTCAAAGTATAACATCAAAAGTCAAATTTTTGCCATTATGTTACATTGATCTATTTCTCTTTCCAGAGCTTCCAGGCTATCCCTCTATGTAACATTCACATTGGATAGCATGCACTTAAAGGGGAATTTTTTTTCTTTTAAATCAACTAGTGTCATAAAGTCATAAATATTTGTCATTTATTTCTATTTAAAAATCTCAAGTTTTCCAGTACTTGTCAGCTGCTGTATGTCCTGCAGGAAGTGGTGTATTTTCTCTAGTCTGACACAGTGCTCTCTGCTGCCACCTCTGTCCATGTCAGGAACTGTCCAAAGTAGAAGAGGTTTTTTATGGCGATTTACTACTGCTCTGAACGGTTCCTGACATGGACAGAGGTGGCAGCAGAGAGCACTGTGTCAGACTAGAAATAATACACCACTTCCTGCAGGACATACAGCAGCTGATAAGTACTGGAAGACTGGAGATTTTTAAACAGAAGGAAATTACAAACCTACATAATTTTATGACACCAGTTGATTTAAAATAAAAATAAAAATTGCTGGAGCTCCCTTTTAAAGTTGTAAAAACTCTCATCCCTTTGTACAATGACTGCTCCCATTCAGGTAGAGACCATGGTAAGGAATCAAAGGACAAAGTATGTGTAACTCTTATACAAGTCTCAATCATCCACCCTGAGGGTGGCCATGTTGGGAATCTCCGAGTAGCGGCCACCTTGCCCATACACTTGTGCCTGTGACGTGATGTAACCCTGAGATGGGACAGATGTTCCTTTAAAGCTGCAGCAGCAGGGTCGGCGGTCCTTGCAGCGAGCCTGAGAACCTCTGGCGGAGCGCACAATCCTGCAGACCGCACTGTAATTAGTTGCACATGTGGAATTGATTATTAACAAGTACATAAAACTACATCCAAGCGCAGAGTTTTAAATAAGAGTTTAATGGAATTTTCAGGACAAACGCTTTTACTAAACCTGACTCCGGTGTTATTGAATCCAGCCCATGACCATGTCAGCTCTCTGGATCTTAGAATTCCCCGACAGCTGACGAAGCAAAACCTTCAAGGTGTATTATCTTCTTCTATTGTTATGGTGTATTGCTAGGATATGCCATAACATTATGATCAGGGGGATCCAACCAGCCAGAGAGCCATAGAACAAGGGAGCGCAGCCCGGCTACACTGACTGGAATACAAGAGCATCGGAGTTCTTAGGTTCTCCGGACCACGTAGGACCCCCCAAGAAGTGATGGCACATGCCGATGACATGCTGTTTCTTTTTATAGAGTGAAAACCTTAATGTGGATATTCTTTCACTAAATTGTATGACATAATCACAAGGTATATGATGAGTATGTAATAGGCAGCGGTCCGACCATTGGTACCCTCACCTATCGCAACTATAGGCGTCCCCTGCCCACTACATGTATGTATGGAGCAATGGTGGAACACGACTGTCACCATTCCAATCATAGTCTATGACAGATACGAGAACCACTCTCAGCTACCATTGTAAGTGAAGGGAGCAGCACCATGCTTGTTCGCCTAACACCCCCCCCCCCCCCCCATTCTTGTTATCAGTGGGGGTTCCAGTGATCGGACCGCTGACTATCAGATACTATATAGAGATAAGCGAACCTGGAGCATGCTCGAGTCCATCCGAACCTGATCGTTCGGCATTTGATTAGCGGTGGCTGCTGAAGTTGGATAAAGCCCTAAGGCTATGTGGAAATCATGGATATAGACATTGGCTGTATCCATGTTTTCCAGACAACCTTAGAGCTTTATCCAAGTTCGGATCGACTCGAACCCGAACCCGGTTCTCTCATCTCTAATATTTATTATCACATCCAAGGAGTAGGTGATAATTCAAAATCTTAGAGGTTTTTAGAGTTGTTTTTTTTCTAGAAACAGCGCCACACTTCTGCACAGGTTATATCTGGTATTGCAACTCGGCCCCAGTTATTCGAATTGGACAAGAAGTTGCAAATCCAAAAAGAAGAGTGATGACGTTTCTGGGCAAAATATTAAACACCTTTATAACTCATTCTAGGCAACTGCTTTAAAGGAGTTCTTTGTTTTAGACAACGCCTTTATGTTAGAAGGATCTCTAAGCAATAATCTGATCACAAAGGGAGAGATTTATCAAACATGGTGTAAAGTGAAACTGGCTCAGTTGCCCCTAGCAACCAATCAGATTCCACCTTTCATTTTCCAAAGAGTCTGTGAGGAATGAAAGGTGGAATCTGATTGGTTGCTAGGGGCAACTGAGCCAGTTTCACTTTACACCATGTCTGATAAATCTCCCCCAAAGTGACCTCCCAATGCCCCCCTAGTGATCAACTGTTATCTGTGAGAGTCTGGCAGTAAATGTTTATTTTTTCTGCAGCGCCACCCCAGGGGAAATATGGTATTACACAGTGTTCATTTACATGGTTGATTGTCTGTGCCATACAGGACAGAACAGGTCCTCCAAAGTTAGAACAGGTCCTTTCTACTTTGTCCAAGGGATGAGAAATTTAGGGATCCCTAAAAGTCTACATGGAGATTGGTTTTCTAAACTGGACAACCCCACCTGCAAATTACTTCTGTTTAAAAATGTATGTTCTTCAGTACTTATCAGCTGCTGTATGTCCTGCAGGAAGTGGTTTATTCTTTTCAGTTTGACACAGTGCTGTCTGCTGCCACCTCTGTCCATGTCAGGAACTGTCCAGAGCAGGAAAGGTTTTCTATGGGGATTTGCAGCTGCTCTGGACAGTTCCTGGCATGGACAGAGGTGGCAGCAGAGAGCACTGTGTCAGACTGGAAAGAATACACCACTTACTGCAGGACATACAGCAGGCGAAAGTACTGGAAGACTTGAGATTTTGTAATAGAAGTAAATTACAAATTTATATAACTTTCTGTCACCAGTCGGTTTAAAAAGATTTTTTTCCTCTGGAGTACCCCTTTAATGTTAGCGGAAATGCCCTTTAAGCCTGACCTTTCCTATGAATAAACTTTACTATATAGCTGCAATATAATCCTCATTGGGGAAAAAAATATATATATTTTCACAGGTAACCTGTCATCTTGGGACTCTAGTGGTTCCCTCCTATGGTGGTCAATGGTGTAATGTGATATTGGGGGTTATTACAGACGCCAAACCATCGCTCACGCTGCCTCTCGGAGAATTCTCTAAAATACCTTGACATCAATTTCAGCAATGCTTTAATTATTTCTCTCTCTCTCTCTGGAATGTTTTCAAATGTGACTCACTCCACTGGAGGGACTTCATCGGAAAACCGGGTGGGGCGGCCATTGGTTCTGGAGGCTTATTACACCCATTAATCGCAATGTTAGGGGATCCTCTGCTTAGCAACTGAGATCACCTCCAGGCAGGCATGGGTTAATGCAGTGGTCTCCTACATGTGGCTGTTGCAAAACTACAACTCCCATCATGCCCTGACAGCCTTCGGCTGTCAGGGCATGATGGGAGTTGTAGTTTTGCAACAGCCACATGTGGGAGACCACTTGGGTAATGCACAATTCATAAACCACTCGGCATCATTGACTATCGTGATGGTCGGAGGAAGTGATCGCATTTCGGGTCGGCACTACCGACTTCATTCTACATCCACATCTAGGGGGATGTCTTTTTTTTCATTCATTATTTTGGCATGGTCGTTATAGAAACCAAACTAGTTAGCAGTCAGAGGATTATGTCATGGCCTGGAAATAGAGTAATCTTATCGTCGTGAACGTATTCGACCAAATGTCCGCCCCCGCCCCATCCCCCCTTGTGAACTTACATCAGCGTTACTGTAGTGAGTCAATCTCCAGGCCATTCATGACTCCAAAACTTTTTCTTAATGGAACTTCTTTGTATGTTTATAGGCTTAAAGGGAACCAATCATGAGAATTTAGGGTTCCAAGTTACAATAATGACGTTCAGAAGGATGCGGCAGCGTTCCTTGCCATATAAATTGCTTGTTTGCTGCGGCCTCCGTCTCCCCAGAAGTGTAGTTATATTCCTCCCACCGCTGTATGCAAATCAGAGCTAACTAGTCATGTGGGCGGTGTCTCTCCCTAAACTAGTCATGGCTCCCAGGCTGTAATCACTTCTCTCTGCTGTAACCCTGCCTCTCCCTGGAGCGTGATTTACAGGCCAGGACCTGCTACATCATTTAGAGGCGGGGTTACAGCATGGAGGGGAGTGATTACAGCCTGGGAGCAGTGGCGTAGCTACCATAGAGGCAGGGTAGGCGGTTGCTGTGGGGCCTGTGCAGGAGTGGGGCCCGGGGAAGAAGGTAAGAGCGATTATCCTTCTGCTTAACCCCTTATGTACTGCAGTGTGTAAGTGACCCAGTACTTACATGCTGCAACACAAAAAAGGGTTAACAAGCAGAAGACAAAGAGATCTCCTCTGATAACCTCTGACCTCTGCTCTCTGTCTGCGCCATCACGTAGGAAAATGTGCAGAGCTCTGTACAGAGGTCAGGGGTTATCAGTGCATAAGCAGTAAAGCAGATATCTCCTTGTCTTCTGAACATTGGGTCACTTACACACTGCAGTACATATGGAGTTAAGCAGAAGGTAATCCGCTCTTGCACCTATGTATTTAACCATAAGGGCTCCTAATGGGCCCTCATAGGTAAAAACAGTGGACTGTCATGGCAAGCAGCCATTGGCTCTCTGTTGGGTGGGAGGAGAGCCATTGCAGGCCTAGGGGATACAGATTCACTTTAAGGCTATGTTCTGACTGCGTATGAGACCGGCCAGTCTCAGAAAAGATCAGTACCAGCCGGATGATCTTTATCGCCGCTTAGTTCGGATGCGGGCGCATCTGTGTGTGCCCGCATCAGAACTCTCCATTGCACATTATGGAGCGTGCGGCAACTGAGTCAGTTTCACTTTACACCATGTTTGATAAATCTCCCCCCTAGGTTTACAGAACTATACACCTATAATTTATTATAATCTTTTAAATCCTAATGAACAAGCAGGGGTTGTGTATCCACGGCCTATAACACCACAAGGGACCCTCCCTGAAAGTAGTCCATACTGGTGTATAGATGATGGGAGTTGTGGTCAGAGATCCCTGACTCTTATTAGACCTGTCCATCTGCTGGGTGTGAGGGGGTAGAGGCGGCAGGATAATGCAGAGCTCACATTGTGCTCTCTCCCCTATTTAATGGCTCATAGGCGGCTGTCAGCAAGCGAGCAGCCAAATAGGAGTTGTACGCTTGAAGAACTACTGGCAGCTGATACATTCCTTGCTCAATTTCTGCACAGGAATGATCTGGCAGATTTGCTCAATGGGTAAGGAATGGAAAAACCAGGGATAGTGGCCAAACGTTCAGAAAGGTTATATCATTGCCTAATTGCTTTCTATCACATGTATCTTGGAATCCAAGATATTCTTCTATTCCATTTGCTTAAGGGGCGATTCCAAGGGGCCGCCGTGCACCGCAGTCATAGAGGCAGATTGACTTACCCGTAGTAATCCGGTTTTATTTTATTTCTGTCTGTCATCCAACAACTGGATTTACTGCCGCATAGCATCAAATTCCCTGCCATTGTTCATCCAGAGCTTTCTGTTTCATGACTAGTATGCCCCTCCGGCAGGTTTTATACCGTCTGGAGAATTTGAATACAATGCCAGAATCACAGTGTAGACTGACAGTAAGGCCGCACTACTACAAATAGGAACTCTAGGACTTATAAAGCTACATCTATAATGGACATTACCGGGAGATTATGAGAGTGGATGTGAATGGGAAGCAGAAGAGCCTGAATCCTGTGCGGCAGATATAGTAGGGCCTATGGATGGATGGATGGATAGATAGATAGATAGATAGATAGATAGATAGATAGATAGATAGATAGATACAGGGCCGCTTTAACCAGAGGGCACATGGTGCACGTGCACTGGGCCCACTGGTTAAAGGGGCCCCCCCGAGCAGGCCGGCCGTTGCTACGTGCGACCAGTGCGGTCGCACAGGGCTCCGGCCACCAGCCTGTCAGGGGGGAGCACCATGGATGGGAAATCTACTTACCCCTCCATGGCGCCCCCTGCAGGGCCCCCCCATCCGCCGCTGCCCCCGCCCGCCCGCTGCTGCTGCGGCACTTCAGCACTTCAGCAGCAGCGATACTGACAGAGAGAGAGCCATTGGCTCCCTCCCTGTCAGTCCCTCTTGTGGCTGCACTTCCTGCGGTCACAAGAGGCCGCACTCTCCCTCTAGCACCCGACGTCACTGGAGCGTCAGCGCGAGGGTAAGGGGAGTGCAGCCTCTTGTGACCGCAGGAAGTGCGGCCACAGGAGGGAAGAGAAGAGGAACACGTGGACCCAGGTGAGTAAGTGTTTGTTTTTTCAATATTATATGGGAGGGGGAGCGCATATGCTATTGGGGAGCACAGGGGGCTATATACTATGGGGGAGCACAGGGGAGCGCATATACTATTAGGGAGCACAGGGGGCTATATACTATGGGGGAGCACAGGGGAGCTATATACTATGGGAGGGGCGGCTATATACTATGGGGGAGCACAGGGGAGCTATATACTATGGGGGAGCACAGGGGGCTATATACTATGGGGGAGCACAGGGGGCTATATACTATGGGGGAGCACAGGGGAGCTATATACTATGGGGGGGCGGCTATATACTATTGGGGAGCACAGGGGAGCTATGTACTATGGGGGAGCGGCTATATACTATGGGGGAGCACAGAGGAGCTATATACTATGGGGGAGCACAGGGGGCTATATACTATGGGGGAGCACAGGGGGCTATATACTATGGGGGAGCACAGGGGAGCTATATACTATGGGGGGGTTATATACTATTAGGGAGCACAGGGGAGTTATGTACTATGGGGGGCGGCTATATACTATGGGGGAGCACAGGGGAGCTATGTACTATGGGGGGGCGGCTATATACTATGGGGGAGCACAGGGGAGCTATATACTATGGGGGGTTATATACTATTGGGGAGCACAGGGGAGCTATGTACTATGGGGGGGCGGCTATATACTATGGGGGAGCACAGGGGAGCTATGTACTATGGGAGGGCAGATATATACTATGGAGGAGCACAGGGGAGCTATATACTATGGGGGAGCACAGGGGAGCTATATACTATGGGGGAGCACAGGGGAGCTATATACTATGGGGGAGCACAGGGGCTATATACTATGGGGGAGCACAGGGGGCTTTATACTATGGGGGAGCATAGGGGAGCTATATACTATGGGGGAGCACAGGGGGCTATATACTATAGGGGAGCACAGGGGAGCTATATACTATTGGGGAGCACAGGGGAGCTATATACTATTGGGGAGCACAGGGGAGCTATATACTATTGGGGAGCACAGGGGGCTATATACTATGAGGGAGCACAGGGGGCTATATACTATGGGGGAGAACAGGGGGCTATATACTATGGGGGAGCACAGGGGAGCTATATATTATTGGGGAGCACGGGGGAGCTATATACTATTGTGGAGCACAGGGGGCTATATACTATTGGGGAGCACAGGGGAGCACTCTTGAGGGCTGTGCACTGGGCCCACCAATGTATTAAAACGGCCCTGGATAGATAGATAGATAGATAGATAGATAGATAGATAGATAGATAGATAGATAGATAGGAGATAGATAGATAGATAGATAGATAGATAGATAGATAGGAGATAGATAGATGACAGATAGATAGATAGATAGATAGATAGATAGGAGATAGATAGATAGATAGATAGATAGATAGATAGATAGATAGATAGATAGGAGATAGATAGATGACAGATAGATAGATAGATAGATAGATAGATAGATAGATAGATAGATAGGAGATAGATAGATAGATAGATAGATAGATAGATAGATAGATAGATAGATAGGAGATAGATAGATAGATAGATAGATAGATAGATAGGAGATAGATAGATGACAGATAGATAGATAGATAGATAGATAGATAGATAGATAGGAGATAAATAGATAGATAGATACCCTGTTTCCCCGAAAATAAGATATAGTGGAGGATTTACAGGATAGCCGCCACCAGGGTTATGTCTGGTTATGTTGGTTTGTGATAAAAACAACTGTACAGTATGTAATAAAAGTTCAACTTTTGTGAAAAATTAGACATTCCCTGAAAATAAGACATAGCACAGCTTTGGGATCAACATTTTATAAAAGAAGATAGATAGATAGATAGATAGATAGATAGATAGATAGATAGATAGATAGGAGATAGATAGGAGATAGATAGATAGATAGATAGATAGATAGATAGATAGATAGATAGATAGATAGATAGATAGATAATAGATAGATAGATAAATAGATAGATAGATAGATAGATAGATAGATAGATAGATAGGAGATAGATAAATATGAGATAAATAGATAATAGATAGATAGATAGATAGATAGATAGATAGATAGATAGATAGATAGATAGATAGATAGATAGATAGATAGATTTTTTTATTTAAAAAAAAAAACTAATTTGGATTATTAAAGTCAAGAAAATCTTTTTTTTCCCCCTTTTTTTCCTTACAATGTTTTCACCATGTTGACATTTTTTTAAATGTAGGTTATTGAATATAAGGCCAGGTGGGACTTGCACCAGTTTCCAGGCATTTAGTAATTGGACCTCAGTGACTGTGATGCCTGCAGGATACGGCACGCGGTGGTGGTGAGCCGCCATAAAGCATCACACCTTGTGTCAGTACGCACTGCAATAGCTGCAGGCGGCATTCTGCTCCGCAGAACCTGGGTTACCTGGCAGTGTGATCACAGAGGTGATCCCCGGCCCCAGGAGCTGTCATCCTTGCATATTATGGTTGCAAATGGGAGCCCTGTGCAATATGTTAATGTAAATGTGTGTAAATATCTCTCACCTGCCGGATAATAACCGCTCTCACATCCGCTCCATAATGACGGATGAATATTAATCACCGTTAATGAGTAAAGTATATATGCACTGAGGGAGCCATGTATAGGGAAGGAATTAAAATAAATTACCAAGTTCAATGTCATTGCTGTTCACAGTATACAAGGAGGTTACGTTAACATATTCACGATAGACGTCTATTGTTAAAACTGGTGTAAAAGTGAAATATGCTACTAACCAGGAGAAACCCTCGAAGTGACAGCATGGAAGGATCGCTGTTTACGGGGGGATAATCATGTGTTTTATTGCAAAATCATAAAGTAAAAAAATATATATTTCTTTTGGATGTTTTAGCAAAAGAATATTACGGTAGTAGGGGGAGGTGGGAGGGGTGTAGCTATAGGAGGTATAGAGGTAGCAGTCACATCCAGGGTATGGGGCCTAAAGAGCTCTTTGCTCCATAAGACACTGGTATTATTATTGGGTTGATATCTCCCACAATTTATGTCACTCACATTTGGATTCAACTGCTGAATTAGATTCCTACAGGAGCAGGGGCACCTGTCATATAACAGGAGGCCTGCACTGTGTACCTGGCTGCTAAGTTAACATTCATTGGGCCAAGTGCCCTGTCCAGACAATGCAGAGAGGGTAGCCAGTAATATATACATCATTGCCACTTACCTTTGGACACCCCAACACTTACTACTGCATCAAGGCTTTACTTCCTGGATAAAATGGTGACGTCACGACCCGACTTCCAGAGCTGTGCGGGCTGTGGCTGCTGGAGAGGATGATGGCAGAGGGATGCTCAGTGTCCCTCCAGTGCCCTGGGTCCCTCAGTGTCCCACTGCCATTATCCTCTGGGAGTCGGGTCGTGACATCACCATGTTATCCAGGAAGTGACATCACCATATTATCCAGGAAGTGACATCACCATGTTATCCAGGAAGTGGCATCACCATGTTATCCAGGAAGTGACATCACCATGTTATCCAGGAAGTGACATCACCATGTTATCCAGATAGTGAAGCCTTGATGCAGTACTAAGTGCAAGGAAAAAAGCATTTTATAAGCATTTCCCGTAATAAGTGTATATTGGTGATTTGTATAATTTGGGGGGTAATACAATACTTTAATAAAAAATTTCACCGGACTTAGCCTTTAATTCTTAGTTTACCAGGAGTCCTCGCTCTTGTAGTACTTTCCATACCCTGATATCACCACAAAAGTGAATCTCTAATTTTATTTAATTTTTTTAATATGGGTGCACTTACCTCCTTGGCTTGCATGGCGCTGCCGGTATATTACCGATCAACCCCGCTCTTTGGCCTCTTCCGGGTCCTGGGCTTATGACAATAGGCAAGTGAGGCGAGACACCGCTGCTGCTGCTGACTGGCTACGTCACGACAACAGGTCCTAGGAACGGACGAACTGTTGGAAGAATCGGTAAGATAACGCCGGTAACGTGGGAGACAGGGAGGTAAGTGTACTTCAATATTTTAAAACAGCCAAACCCTTATATGAAAGAAGGATCCCGCCCAAAGTACCCCTTAAGCTAGCTTATTCATTACTATTATTGGACTATGGTAGGTGAGCGCCTCGACTCTGACCCAGATTTTCCATTAGGTACCAGTAATGTGAAATTAGGGGTGAAAGGTGACAACGCAGGCTGTCACCATAGACATATATCATCTATCCACAGGACATGAAATAAACGTCTGTTGTTAGGGGGAGGGGGGGGCAGACCTTCGGGACTCTGTGATCTCATGAATGGGACTCTCAAAACTCCAGTGTGAATGGAGCAGGAGTGTGCAAACTGGATCGTGGTACCATATACCAAAGCAGGGGTAGGGAACCTTGGCTCCCCAGCTGTTGCAAAACTACAACTTCCATCATGCCTGGACAGCCAAAGGCTGTCCAGGCATGATGGGAGTTGTAGTTTAGCAACAGCTGGAGAACCAAGGTTCCCTACCCCTGCACTTCAGAAAAGCCAAGTGCTCTATCTGTCTTCTATCGTGTCATACAGGAGGGGCCATACTCAGAATCCTCTCCATAATCCAAATAGAGAGCCCTTGCAAAGAAAAACTTCTACTAGACAACCATGCTATATATGGTCACCAATGACGCCTTGTAATACCCTCATTCTCCTGTAGTGGCCGCTGTAGGAGAAATAGGTATTGTAGAAAGTTGAGGGCACTCACTGGATTGTTGCGATACTTCGTTACTTCAACATGGATAAGACTTTTCGTTGATACATGTCTTTGAACAGCAGACGCCAAACTCCAACATGTACAACACACACATGACGGCCATTTCACGCGCATGCATGCTTCATCAGATGATGAAATGGCCGCCATGTGTGTGTTGTACATGTAGGAGTTTGGCGTCTGCTGCTCAATGACATGTATCAAAGAAAGGTCTTATCCATGTTGAAATAAAGAAGTATTGCAACAATTCGGTGAGTGCCCTCAACTTTCTACTATACCTATTTCCCATGTATTTTGTCTAGTTCGAGAGGTGCACCCCGTCGCAAATTGATTAAAGTCCCAACTGGGTCCAAAGTCCAAGAGTGAATTCGGAGTAGTGCCGGTGAATATCCTAAGACTTTGCGGTGTAATAGAATAGCACACGATCACCAGGGAGGTCCTTATTTAGAGAACGGGCTCCACAGATGGGGCTGTCTCTTATGAAAAATTAAAAAAAAACACTTTTACAACAAGACAAGGTCATTTGCATCTTTTTCTTGGGAAAATGTCCCTTAAATCATAATTTATGGGATAAAATGTCAAAAAACTGATGGATTGATGACCTCGAAGCTTGTATTGTGAAAGTTTTGTAGCTAAATCTACTTGGCATGTATCAGCTATGTAAACACGATCTCCAGGTGCTTGACATATCTCAATACTCAAATGAGGAAACCGGAATCCCCCGGCCGTCTCTTCTGCTCACCTTCCCTCTTCCAGTATTCATGGACCAGTTGACTGCTGCGGGGAGACACGCTCAGCCATGGAACAGCTGGTTGTAATATGAATTACACACATTTATAAAGGTTAAACGTCAAGGTTATTCCCCAAAGAGTTTTCCCTGTGGTTGCAGTATAACCCCTAATACAGCCGGGCTGGTCTGAAACCTTGTAAATAATAAGTCATTTCCTGATAGATTAATGGATATTAAGCTGGATATGGAGCCAAGAGTTTTCTACCGATAATAAGCGCTCCTGCTAAGAATGGATGACTATGGTGGTGGGGATGTTTATTCGGACCAATGGAGTCTTTTCCTATACTATATAGAGTGCTTGTATAAAAATTGTTATAATATACATGGGGCTAAGATACTAATTGTTACAGTATACAGAGTGATTGTATACAAACTGTTACAGTATATAGAGTGCTTATATACAAACTGTTACGGTATATAGAGTGCTTTTATACAAGTGTTACAGTATATAGAGTGCTTATATACAAACTGTTACAGTATATAGAGTGCTTACATACAAACTGTTACAGTATATAGAGTAATTATATACAAAGTGTTCAGATATACACAGGGCTTAGATACTTATTGTTACGGTATATAGAGTGCTTATATACAAGTGCTACAGTATCTAGAATGCTTATGTACAAATTGTTAAAGTACAGTATATAGAGTGCTTATATACAAAGTGTTACAGTATATAGAGTGCTTATATACAAAGTGTTACAGTATATAGAGTGCTTATATACAAATGTTACAGTATATAGAGTGCTTATATACAAATGTTACAGTATATAGAGTGCTTATATACAAATGTTACAGTACATAGAGTGCTTTTATACAAGTGTTACAGTACATAGAGTGCTTATATACAAACTGTTACAGTATATAGAGTGCTTATATACAAGTGCTACAGTATATAGAGTGCTTATATACAAACTGTTACAGTATATAGAGTGCTTATATACAAATGTTATATTATATAGAGTGCGTATATACAAATATTACAGTGTATAGAGTGTTTGTACGCAAATATTATATTATATAGAGTGCTTTTATACAAATGTTACAGTACATAGAGTGCTTATGAACAAACTGTTATAGTATATAGAGTGCAATACAGTATATACTTATATATAATATATATATATATATATAAAACTGTTTCAGAGTGCAGAACAATATATACTTATTTAAAAACTGTTCCAGGATATAAAGTGCTTATATACAAACTGTTACAGTATATAGAGTGCTTATATACAGATGTTACAGTATATGGAGTGCTTATTAGTGATGAGCGAATAATGAGATATACGAATATCCCGCAAATATTCGAATATTCGATCGAATATTCGATCCCATTAAAGTCTATGGGAACAAGTATTCGATTAGTGAAAAACATCTATTTGACCATTTGGATGGTAAAACCGGAAGCTGGGGGATTTGAACGCTTATCGAATATTCGTTGAATATCGAATATTCGAATATCTCACTATTCGATCGAATATCTATTTGATCAAACAGTATTCGCTCATCACTAGTGCTTATATATAAATGTTGCAGTATATACTTATATACAAACTGTTACAATATATAAAGATGTTAAAATAAAATGAAGCTGTACTGACCTCCCCTGATCCCCCATAGCTGCTTGGCTGATGCTCTGGATTCTTGCTGGTCACCACTACTCCCGGATTCCTGGTAATGGATCATCCCAGCGGGAACTTTCCTGCTGAGCCAATCACAGGCCACAGCATCCTGCCTCAGTCATTGATTGGCCAAGTAGGTTCTTTTTCTGCAGAAATGAGGTGTAAGTGGGAACCAGCAAGTTGTGGTGATGAGTGGGAACCAAAAGCAATGCCCAGCCATACAGTATGTGGAATAATTTTAAAGCAAATGTACCACCAATATATTTGCTTTACTGGCCAGGGGTGAAGCACTAGAGGTGGGCTGGCCCGCCCTCAGTGGGAGGAAACCCCTGCCCCTCTATGACACGGCTCCATTACAATCAATGGACCGTCGCTGAGTGCAAGAACCAGGGTGCAGTTCAAAAAATTCATGGATAACCCTTTTAAGAAGATACAGAATACTGTTTTATTATGGAGCTTAATGTATAACCAGTATGCAGTAAGCTCCCCCTAGTGGTGGCTGCAGGTAAGAAAAATGTTATCACTGAACTCTACGCTGGAGATTTGGAGCTCTGTATCAGAAAAACAAAGCTCTGACTGCAATACAGATACACTAAGAAGAGAACCAGTAGTGAAGTTTGGTATTATTTAAATGAAACTAAACATCTAGGGATCTATTATCATGACTCATAATGATGTTTTAAGTGATTGTATGTATATGTTTTTACATGTATAAAAAAAATACAAGCAATGTGAAAAGTAATTCCTTTTCCAGGACGTGTCACTGCTATGATACAGGAGAAGAGTGAAGTCTCCATTTGGTAAGATTTACTAACATATGATACATTTCTTCTCTGGGGAAGCGATTGACTATTAATTGTAATAATTTTGTGGGGTGTGCGTCATTATATCTGTCACCCTGATAGAGACAGCTTCAGAGAGCAAAGGATGTTATGTCTTTTATCTCAGTCCAATGCAATGCTTCTTAAGCTGTTGCTCTACAGTCAGTGCAGAACTACAATTCCCATCATGCACTGACCTGATCTGATGAGAATTGTAGTTTTGCAAAGGCCACAGGGAGTGGTTGAACACAAGGCTATTGTTTTGGAATGATTTTCTTGAGTCAGTTATGAAATTTAACTGAGCAGTAAGGTATCTGGTGTATGCTTCACCATGTTCAGTAGCTGGGACCCCTTTCTTTGATAGGAGTCCCTGCTCCTGTATGTATTTTCTGTGATGCCATAGGTTAATAGTTTACGGTGCCACAAAAAAGTACATACTGACAGTGAGAGTAAGTGGCCACAGATACAACCACTTCAATTACCACTTACCTCCAGGCAGCTCAGTATACAGGAGCAGGAACTCTTGTCTTTTATTGGTGTCCCTGCTCCTGTATGTACTTTCTGTGGTGCCATATGTTAATAGAATAGAGTGTTACAGAACGTATGTAGAGGCAGTGCGTATAAGTGGCAATGCATAAAGCAGCATCTGCACTTACCTCCAGGCAGCTCAGTGTACGGGAGCAGGGACTCCTTTCTTTCATTGGTTTCCCTGCTCGTGTATAGACTTTCTGTGGTGCCATATGTTAATAGCATAGAGTGTTACAGAACGTATATACAGGCAATGAGTAAAAGTGGTAAAGCACGCAAAATCACCACTTACTTCCAGGCAGGTCAGTGTACAGGAGCAGGGACACCTGTCTTTGACAGAAGTCCCTGCTACTGTATTAGTAAATCAGCTTAAATGAATCTGAAAACTATTAAATTTGGACCACTTTGTGACATTTTGGGGGGAAATAAATTTTTTTGTTTTTTTTGTTTTTTCAACCAAATCACTGCACGCTCTAGTGCTGTGCAGTGTATCAGGGTGGCAGTCTATAATGCAGCACGCCAAATGAATACACTTAGTTTAATACAATTAGCAAACAATGAAAACTTCCATAGACAAAAAAATACATTGTTTCTTGGTAAAACTTCCTAAATGGAGACCTCACCTTTCTCCTCTATAATAAAAGTGACACGTCTTTGAGAAGGAATTATTTTTACATTGCTGGGGATTTCAGCAGCTTCTGCCAGGAACAGTGATTTACTCTTTTGGGTATTTTCCGCTTTTAACAAGCTCAAGATGCAAATAGGTTCATTTTTGTCACTCATAAGACGCCTAAGCCTTAAAGGAAAGTGCTAGTCTTATTACCCTGCACCTTGAACACGAATAACATGAATGCCTGGGCTCACATCTGAAATAAGGAGAGTGTCGGCATGTAAAATAAAGACCTGTAGGGTAGGAAACAAGGCTCTATAGGTTGATGAGACCTTTGAACTTCAAATCTAGAATAATGGACATAAAAAGTTTAGTATTGATACGCATACAATACATTATTTAGCTCCCAGTGAGTTCTGGCTTATATTGTGGCCAGGAGCTGCATTCATAATTCTATTCATTGTCACATGCTTGTTGAAAGCCACGCCCCTGAGGATCTGCTTAAAGATACATTAAAGATTCTGGTAGGGCATGCAGTTCTATCTTTCCTGTTAGTATGACCCCAACAGAGCCTATTGAACTCCATAAGTGCATTGTGCTCCGCTGGTGTCCATTATGTGATGAATCCATCAAAGTATTGTTGCTTGGAAGATGGAAGCCACAATGGAGATATAAACAGGACCTAATGACCTAAGGGGGATTTCAACCTTAGAACTTTATGGCATTTCAATATGCACATCCCCCCGTGGAAATTGCATTTTTCTCTGGGGGTCCCTGGACAGTGTCGAATAAAGTAATTGATGGCCACTGTATCTGGGCACTAGGCTTTGTAAAGGGTAGCACAATGTGTGGGTGCAGGAGCAGAGTCCAGCACTTAACCAAGGAAGCAACTTTACTTCAGTGCAATACAAGTTTATAGCTTGATAGTAGCTTAAGGTGCAGGTACAGGTGTAGGTTGAGCTTGAGGTAGTGATGAGAGAAGAAGGTAGAAATAGAAGAGGTTGTAACTTGACATGAGATAGATTCTTGGGGACCTTGCCTAAATAGTGCAGTACTCTGCTGGGATAGTGTGTAGCGTGACTTAGTGTTTCAGAAGAAATCTTCGTACTCATGGTTAGAAGAAGTGAACTGAATAGAAGACCACCTTTTTCCAAACCAGCCCAGACTGTCACCTTTGGTAGTACAAGTCCCAGGTTTGAACTACTGGGCAAAACTAACCTATCAAGATTACTCGAGAAGGTTGAGCAGAAATCAGTGGAATACTTTGGCTTCAGCACTTTGCTACACTGAGGATCAATCCTGACAAAAGTGTAGATTGTCCTCACTGTTCAGTAGGACCTCTGGCATATGCAAGGTGGAACCCACTTGACAGTTACCCCACCTTTGGGCTTAGCAGTGCATAGTCACTTGAAAGTCTCTCATAAGAAATCTGTAGCTATGGTTCCTGACAAGGGCTCTGGCCCTGGGCCAGGCCCAGATACAAACTGCAGCAGGAAGTTTCTGTCTGTGTCGTGCTATCTCCACCATCCACTGTATAAGATCCTCTCACCAGGAACTAACTTATATAGTTGTGACCAGGTCTAACCTCCTATTGGTGGGTGGGGAACATACCAGAGAGAGGAGAAGGAAGAAGTGAACATACTGAACAGAAGTTAGCCCTTACACTCTTAGCTGTGATTAAAAACAGGGGAGAGTGAGACACCAAGTGGTGATAATGCGGGAAGGCACCCATCATCCCAGATTGTAACACCTGGCAGAGTTAACTTTAGACAGGGGGTATAACAGATGTAGTGGCACACCTGTGCTGGGACACTACAGTAGTGTATTAGGGGGCTAAAAGAAAATTCTAGTCTTATAAACTACAGATTTTGAAGGTCCTATTTATACTTAGATTGTTAGGGCCACTTGAGCGGCGGCCATTCTTAGTGCAGAGCCCAAGTATAGCCTGATGCTGTAAAAACCTTCAGGTGAATGATGGATTTGCAGCATCCTGCCTTACCATCACTTTACGGTCACCCTGCAGCAAGTAAATTTACATTTCTGAACAGTGACAAATCCAGACAATTAAGAGTCTAATATAAACATTTTTATTGGAACCATGAATCCTCGCCATGTTAGGTTGTCCACCATACTATGTGAGGACATAAGTGGGAACTGTTCTTTTAATACCTGATTACAATGCCAGTCCCAATAGATTTGGTTTTAATTTGTAAAATAGAAACCTCATGTTCGGCTTCACTTCCATAGCTGGTTCCCCGCAGTGGATGAACGGGAATCGTGAGATGTGCTTATGAGCTGGAGCTTTAACCCTTTCAGGGCGGAGGTGATGGTATCGTTTCACAGAGCGTGCCATTTCTGTAAGCCTGGTTAGGATGGAGCTGACAAGGCCTGCCAAGTTCTATATGAAAAATGAAGAATATTAAAATAATAAATTCTAATAAATGGAATAAAATATAAATGAAACCTTTTAAATTTGAATAAGTACATTGGAAGAGAATTTATAGCGAATTTGTTATTTCAGATTATACAACACCTATGTACGATGGAAAAGGCAGCTTAAAAAAAGGCATGTGTACCCTAATATCTCAATGAATAGCCTCTTTCCTGGGTCACTGAACTAAAGTCTTAGGGAGGCATTTATTAAGTCCGGCGTTTTTTACGCCGGACGTAAAAATGCCCCCGCAGCTCCGGCGCTACAGAGATTTATGTAGAGGCGGACTGCCTCTACATAAATCCCGTGCGCGCCGTTGCGCACCGCCGAAAACCTACGCCAGCTGAGGACTGGAGTAGGTTTTCGGCGTACATTTTGGCGGAACGGATGGTAAATCGCGCGGACTCTGAGTCCGCGCCCTCCGTTCCGCCCACTTTCCGCCCCTTTTCCGCCCCCTTTCCGCCCCCTGGCGTACTCGGCGGAAAGTGCTGATTTGCGAATATTTTATTCGCAAATCGGCCATTTGCGTATAAAAAAATACGCAAATCGGCACTTTCCGCCGAAAATCATCCGTTCGCCGGATGATACATGTGGCCCTTAATGCTTTTCAAAGCAACAGGAATACGTTGGCTTTAAATGGCCCCATAACCTGTAGGCGAGTTATCTGAGCATTCAGCGGCATATAATGACATATAATTGGTGGAATCACATTGCAACTCATAACTCAAAACCAAGTTGCATCAAATAGGTCCCAGTTCTTGGTATCTTCTTGTATCTTTTACCTGCCCTAACCTACTGCTTATTACCTGTGATGACTGAACTCTGCCTGTCCTGACCTACTGCTTATTACCTGTGAGCATCATGTGACATGACTCGATGGCTGGGATCATCTGAAGTGGTAAGTATGTACTGTGGTAAATATGTACTTTTAACCTGTTCTATGTCTCACACATCTTCCATAGGCAAAGAAGAAAATTCCCGGCACTCACCGAAGTAGCTTGCTCTTAAACTTTATTCCAACATCTATGGCGCTGCACAACAACAGACAGGGCGCGTTTCAGCGTTTCTGCCTTTTCTCAACTGCAGGATTCAGACTTGGAGAACAAGCACACGTATATTCAATGGAAAAGCCCAAAGGATTGATCATCATTGAGTCAATCAAGTCCATCATTGATCTATAATATAATAATAATAATAATAATAATAATAATAATAATAATAATAATAATAATAATAATAATAATAAACATGTGATGCAGCAACAGTGCCATAAACTTAACCCACGAGTTAACGGCTCCACTGAGAAGGGAAATTAACCTAAAACCTTCAGTAAATAGAACATATTACACAAATCACAGAAAATAAGCGCCCTGGCCAAGTCGTCTGACACACATGAAGACACGTTCCTGTTTTCTAGAGACTTCTGGAGTCATCTGTCTGTATATCTACAAAATATTTGCATTGAATTCTTCGCATAGTAAATCTCCTCGAAGCCCCCCCTTCCCCCCCTTCGGCCCCTTCCCCTCCAAATTCAGGACTTTGGTCGTCAGCCAAAGATTTGGTAAAAGTGCATTACACCGCAAATGAGTTCTCTGCTGTCCCCGCAACCTTTCTCCCACGTCTCAGACGTTAAAACTGTTGCCCCATAATAACCCACGTTCTCAGCGCAGCCCAATATCTGATGTCCTGTCCAAGGAAAATACATTTTGTCATACTTAGGGAATGCTACCTTTAACACAAGTGCGGTGTTTCAACTCAGCAGAGAACCTAAGTCAACATTATCTATTATTACACAATGTTAAGACCAGGGAGGAAGGTGGGTGGTGGATTTTAATAACAACTTTAGCTATTTTTGAAGAAAAAAAAAAAAAGCAACCGAGAAGTATAAAACCAGAAGTTTTAATGTTTTTTGTCTCGTTGTGCTGCATCAGCAACGTGAAAATCACCGCAAACACAAGACCATTTTCCTTATGACCCAAATATAGTTCTCCTTTCTGTTCTGGTAAAGAGTGCATTGTGGTGGAGACGTATTTAGGAAATGCTTCTCCGTCAGATCGTGGGCTGCACCTGCATGGGTTAATATCATGTCCTGACAATTCTGTGGTTACATCAATAAAGATGGGAATTCAGTCTTCAAGTGTGGTAGGGACCAGTGACGTGAGCAATGGACGGTGAGGACTGTGGGGTGGGTGGGAAATAATTCAATCTCTGAGAATTGCACCATATGGAGGAGCGGACAAGGAAGTGATTGGGTCCAATAAGATTCTGGCCCACAAGGGAGCAGATGAATCCCCCCGGGTAGGCTCTTGAGCTAAAGTAGGTCCCCTCTTGTGTTATTAATTCCACAATACAGTATATGGTTAAATAAAAGATGTCATTCAAAAATACAACTTGTTCCACAAAAAACAAGCTCCTGTATGGCTCGGTCAACAGGAAAAAAAACAAAACAGAAAATTAAAGAGTAATTGCTCTTAGAATGAAGAAACTAACATTAGCTGCAACATTAAAGAGGATGTACCATCAGGTACATCCTCTTTAATCTGACCCACGGATCAAACGGCGCCGCCACGGGGAAGCCGGTGCCATGGTCAGTGTTTTTAACCGCGGCCTGGTGCCCGTATACAGCGTCGTTCTATCCACAGGTCCTGGGCTGGTGCTGAAGCACAGGAGGCGGGCCGGCCCGCCCCCACTAGGAGGGAATTCCCACCCCTCTATGACGTGGCTCCTTTAGAATCAATGGAGCCGCGTCATAGAGGGGAGAGAATTTCCTCCCACTGGGGGCGGGTCGGCCCGCCTCCAGTGCTTCAGCACCGGCCCGGGACCCAAGGATAGAACGGCACCGTACACGAAAACCGGGGCGCAGCATAGGCTTTACTGTGACGGCGCAGTTCGATCCGTGGGTCAGATTAAAGTGGATGTACCAAAGTGTGCTCAAAGTTCACTCAACGCTAATGGTCATCATATGGTCATTGGCACTTTGTTCATTCAATCAATCAGGGTAATAGCATGCAATTATGTGCATGGGAGATAAAAGTGATCAGGTAATGTTTACTGTACTGTGATCAGAATTCCTCTTACAATGGGGGATGACTAGCTGATGGGTGGAGGTGAAACTGCTGGGACCCCCACTTATCATAAGAATGGAGGTCAATTTACTAGCAATCTATTCTCTCAGGGACAACTACAGTCACGGATTGGCTGAGTGGTCAGCCCCTCAGCCGGGACAGGCACAACTCGGGGAAAAATGCCTTCTGGCTGGGGTCCCGAGGCAAGTCCAGCCGATTACCGCGGGCATGGGGAGAGGTAAGTGTGTACTCGTTATGAAACTCCGCCCTGCCTCTGCCGGATGCCAGATTTTCAAAATGGACGGACTTCTCCTTTAGGCTGGGTTCACACTATGTATATTTCAGGCTGTATTTGGTCCTCATGTCAGGTCCTCATAGCAACCAAAACCAGGAGTGGATTGAAAACCCAGAAAGGATCTGTTCACACAATGTTGAAATTGAGTGGATGGCCGCCATATAACGGTAAATAACTTCCATTATTTCAATATAACAGCCGTTGTTTTAAAATAACAGCAAATATTTGCCATTAAATGACGGCCATCCACTCAATTACAACATTATGTGAACATAGCCTTTCTGTGTTTTTAATCCACTCCTGGTTTTGGTTGCTATACAGCCTCAAACATACAGCCTCAAATATACGTAGTGTGAACCCAGCCTAAAGGTGATTATATTACAAATTTTATTTATTTTCAATTTGGAGGAACTTTAAGGGGCTTGTCTATTGTACCTATTGTACTTTTTTGATTTTGCACAGAACAGAAAGTATTAACCTATTATTAGGCTTAGTGGCCACCCTGTACGATTTCAGGTTTGTTTCGCTTTTTTTAAAGATAGTGATAAGGAACATTAAAAGAAAATCACTAGATATCTTATATTTAAAAAAAAAACAACCTGAATTATAATGATAGTTAATTTACTGATGAACGTCCCCTTTAAGCAGCAATACTTTCAAACTGCTCCATATTGTAGAAGCTCCATATAGCACTCTTCATGCCAATCACTGATAGCTCCTGCCGTTCCCGTAATCTGTATGACATATGCCTATATAACATAACTACATCAATATAGCATGAACTATAAAAATAAAAAAAAATTGAGTATTTCATGTAAATCAGTATAAATCGGGAAAGTGAACCATGCCACTCAAAGCTGTGTTTAAATGTAAACAGCATGATGGTGTCGGATGTGCCGCCAGATGGATCTACACTAGAAATGTTGGTTCCATATGACGTCTCCATGTGTGTATGTGTGTGTGTTTTTTTTTAACAATGCTCATTTCCAGGCCAAATCCTGAAGGTCTAAATTATGGAGCGTGTTTCTCACCTGGAACCAGATGCCCATGTAACCACACAGCAGGTCTCACCATCCACTCAAGACGAATAATGAGGCTCGGAAATATGCCTACTGGAAAAGGCCAACAAATCTACATCTCTATTGAGAGAAGACCCCAATACACATTATTACAGCTGTTATTAGAGCTATGAAATGTGTTATTTGTGTTGAATAAAGCCCATTTATGTGATATTTGCACTGGCTTCCTTTGGAGCCCATCCTTGTTGTTCACACCGTACTGCGATGCAGCATATGTGCCATATGGAGATTGGTATCCATGAAGTGAACACCAGTGATAGAGGGAAAGCATATACTGCTTGATCTACTAAATGGGCATTCTCACTTTAAAAAACTTTGTCGTAGAGACATGTCAAAACCCTTGACTAGTGTTGAGCAGAAAGGCTGAACTGTTCAGGTTCGGCCACATTCTTCAAACCTGAACGCTCTGCATTTGACTCCCTGCATATGGTTGTATCCATGTTTTTTGAGGACTCAGTAGGACTGCATCCAACTTCTGCAGCCGCAGGAAGTCAAATTCTAATTTGAGTTTAGAGAACTTTGACAAACCCAAGCAGTTCGGCTTCTCTACTCAACACTACTTCTGACCAATCTCTAGTATGGCCCAGGAGAAGTGCCTACTAAGGTAGTTCTCTCCTGACCATGTGCCATGTGTCTGAGACAGAATCCCAACAACGTAAGTCAATGGGACCATCTCAGTGCTCGGATAGGTGCTTTCATCCCCTCTCGCTCTAGGTGCCAGTCGGGGTCTGAGTTTTCAGACAAGATGGTCCCATTAAATCAAGGTACACTGGGATTTTATCTCTAAAACATGGCACATGGCCAGAAGAGAATGCTCTTGATGTGCACTTCTCCCGACTTACTCTAGAGATTGTTCGGGGTCTAAACACTCTAATCAAAACATGTCTCCACGAGAAAAAATTTAGTTGAGATGAGTGAGATTGCATAATCGCCAAATCCAGCCCTATTCACACCTATTCTGTACATTCCCTGCAGCGACCAGTGATTGGCTGAGCAGCCTGTCACGTCAGAGACTGGCTCTAAAGTTGCACCAGCCGCTGTGGGGAGCAGAAGTGAGGAAGATACTGGGGAGTGGGCAGAGGCATCAGGGAGCATGGACGCGAATGTATGTACTTTATTATTACACTTTTAAAGAAAAGGGCTGCACAGACATCAACCCCAGCAGATTGGTGCTCGTTTACGTTACTCATCGGACTGTGTAATACGGCCCTTAGTGTTTTTCGGAGACACTTGTTGGTAAAGATATCTAGTAAAAGTTTAGAAAAACATTGCTACTTTCTTCCAGACATAGCGCAACATCTGTCTACAGGTCGTATCAGGTCGCATTGCAGCTACATAAAAGTGAAGGGAGTTGAGCTGCAATACACATAAATTGTTGACAGGGATGGCACTATTTTTGGCACAATGGTCAATTGTCCCTAATTTTACAAGAAAGTTTGGGCTGTAAAATATGTCCCTAAAATGGCTCGAAATTGATTAGATGTACAGGATATAT
Source organism: Dendropsophus ebraccatus (assembly GCF_027789765.1). Taxonomy (NCBI): domain Eukaryota; kingdom Metazoa; phylum Chordata; class Amphibia; order Anura; family Hylidae; genus Dendropsophus; species Dendropsophus ebraccatus. Next base: position 18,722,501 of record NC_091462.1, on the reverse strand, counting down.
GACCTTTGTGCAGAGCATGACACTCTCTTTAGTCATCCTCTTCTGTAGTGAAGAGCACTCACATTGGCCTAGTTATGATTTTCAAGGGTTTGGTATAGGTAAGTAACATCCACTATGGGAACATTGTTGTGTTTTTTTTTTTTGTTTGTTTTGTTTTGTTTTCAACTTCCATAAGCAAGAAAACAACATAGTGCGACTCACCTAAACAAGTGCAACTCACCTATCCCGATTCAGAGCAGCTCCCGTTCCCTGTCTCCCACTGATCTCCTGTATCTCTCAGTTCCTGTGACATCATGAGTGTTTCCGCCCACTCAGCCAATCAGAGGCTGCAGCAGTGTCCTGCCTTAGTCACTGATTGGCTTAGTGTGCAGTTCCTGTGGGGGCGTAACATCACAGGAACTGGGAGATAGGTGAGTCCAGCAGGAGATAAGGAGCAACAGCGCCTGACTGGGATAGGTGAGTACCACTTGTATTTTATGTTTGAAGCATCCCCTTCTGCCCACCATTTTTTCTTTTGCCTGGACAACTTTTTTAAGGATAGAACATCTTAAAGGGGTTGTCTGCTTCACACAATCTATACTTGTTAAAAGTGTTTCTTGATATTAAGCAGATCCTATTGCTAAGACCCTCCGCAATCAGCTGTAAGCAGTGAGATTACTTGCCAGTAAGTGTTCAGTTTCTCTGCAGCGCCACCACAGGGGAAATTAGGCATTACACAGCTCTCATTGAAATGAATGGGAATTGAATGCAGGACAGAACAAGTCCTCCAGAAAGAGAGACACTCTTTATAACCTTTTTATCTCGGGAGTGGGGATTAGAAAGTGTATCCCGATCAGCTGGGAGATGTCTGGCTGATCATAGACATTACACCCTAACGTGTATGGATGGCTTCATAGAAATGGTTTGTAGGCATTTTGCAAGACGACTGAGAACAAAAGACAGATAAGTTTGAGGGTTAAGGTAAAAAAAATAGAATTCTCAGCACACAGTATCTTTGAACTTATTGGAATAAAGAGCCTTGGACATTTTGTTTAGTCATAACTAAGTCATATCAAATAGCATGTTTTGCTTGTAGATAGTAGAGGTGAACCACACAAAAGGAAACATTACTGAACCAGAAGTCAAGTTAATATAAATAATCCTCACAGAAAATCTGCAGGAAGTGTCATTTAACTCGGTGGCGAGAGACACCACATAGAAAAACTACAGGCTTAACCCTTTGTACACCCTGGAATACTGCTCCATGTCTCGGAGCAAATAAAAAGATCACAATAATATTATATACTATATATATTAGGGTACTTAAAGGTATAGTTTAAAGCTCCTTGACTCCCATACAATATCTGATGTTATGTACCATTTATAGTACGGGGATGTGGCAGAATGTCTTTAGACCCCTTATCGAATGGGGCAACCTCTACACCCCATAACAGTACAGCAGTGACCATCACCTTTTAGTACCGGGCCTATGGGTTTATAAGAAGCTCTTCTTGTATGAAACAGTAGAAGTGGGAGCAAAAATAAAAATAAACCGCTTTATCCACATAGAGCCCACATAGTAGGTCTATGACTGTCCAAACAAATCCATAAAAAAAAGATGAGGGCACTCACCGCTTATGTAATCTTCTTTCATTTCATTTCATCTCTTAGCGTGCACAAAAGTTACTGGGCATACTGGGCTTCAGCGTGGACGCCAGGCACCCACCAGATCGGGTAACAGCTGTTTCACACGCATGCGCGCTTCTACGCTTCTGCGCGTGAAACAGCTGTTACCCGATCCGGTGGGTGCCTGGCGTCCACGCTGAAGCCCAGTATGCCCAGTAACTTTTGTGCTAAGAGATGAAATGAAATAAAAGAAGACCACATAAGCGGCGAGTGCCCTCATCTTTTTCTTATGGATTTGTGAAGCTTACATGTATCTAATATCATAGTGAGCACCAACCAGTGATCACCGTCTAATCTCTATTCATCGGTGGAGTCCATACATGTGGTAGCCTAAGTTTGGCAGTGCTGGTAGCTACCTGTCTTTCCAAGTGTCTATGACTGTCCAACTATCACTTTTGCCCAATGTTTAGGCCTCCAATGGGACATTGGTTTGGCATAGACCATGTAAGTATAACTGATTGGTTAAAAGAAGGTTTTTCCATTTTCACCATGTATTTCTTGGAATCTCTGTACATATGATTAGGACATGTTAGATAATATGAATGAAGGTGCACATACACCTTAAAATAAAGTCAGCTAAACCTGTCCCCACTTGTATGTTCCACTGACTCTCTAATGTGTATGGTGGCCCATAAGTTTTATACTAATGTTGTCTAGTTCGGCCAACAGTATAAGGTGAATAAGGGCCACACGACCCAAGAGAAGACACAAGCCCCTATTACACGGGGGAATAGGAGGAGCAAACGAGTGCCGACCTGTCATGTCAGTGCTCACTTGCTCCTCGTTCCCCGCTCACTGACAATGCTACTACATACGTCGGCAGCGAGCGAATAAGAGCGGGGGGCGTGGGGGACTGCCCGGGTGATTGCTAGAACGTCCAGGCAGCCCATAGAAGATAGCAGCGGTCTGCTTCACGGAGCGATGGCAGCAGATCATCATCATTGTTGTTTCAACACATTGAAAGACAATGATCAGCCGACATCGTACATGTCAGCTGATCGTTGTCTTCTATTACACTAAGCGATTATCGGACGTAACGGTCAGTAATGAACAAATACGGCGATAATCACTTCCATGTAACAGGACCTTCAGGCATGATGGATCTTTAACGCATGACCCTATTGTTCTGGAAGGGATAAGCCAGCACCAGAGCTGTCAAGCTGCGGCTTAAGGAATGGACATGTTGAAATGAAACATATCCAATACCACTTGCTCCCAAGATCTGCTACAACCGGAGAACCTCAGGACATGCTCATACATATCGAATAGTCGGCCGATCCCACCAAAACTGGAAGCATTAAAATGTATAAGCACTAGAGATGAGCAAACCTCGAGCATGCTCAAGTCGATCCGAACCCGAACCAGCCCTTAACCAGATGAAAATGCAACAAATCAGCAGATTAATCCTTGGGTTTCTACAACTCTTTGTTCAAGGACATCAAAAAGTCCTGCTTCTTTTTATTTTTCAGCATTAGAATAAACATCGCTTCTGTCTTCCAGAAGCAGCACCCCCTTTCATCCTCATTTTGAGCGTTGGTTTTGCAGCTCAGTTCGAATTGTAATACCAGACACAACCTGAGAACAGGGGTGGTGCTGTTTTTAGAAGAAAGCAGCTGTATTTTTGTAATCCTGGATAACCCCTTTAAATTGAACCAGAATTACTTTTCAAAAACTTTGTGCTACGTACTTGATAAAGAGGTTTGGTGTAATTTTGGAAATGATTACGGTTAACATAACTTTTCACACGCTCGTTGTTTTAACAGATGACACCTATGCTGATAATGCTATAATGTTAGCTTGAATGTTCCTCTATTTATTTGCATTATTACTTTGCTGCGTATAAAAGTATTTTCTATATCAGATTATTATTATTATTATTACTATTGTTGTTGTTGTTGTTGTTGTTATTAATATTAATATTATTTTTGAACAGACTGTGCAGCATCGGGCCATTTCTAACACACCAGACCATTCTAAGTGTAAGAAATAAGTCTAGTTTTGTCTTTAATGCAGCAGATAAACTTCTCCCACGTCATATGTCACAAGTGGTTTCCTCAAGAATTTCTGGCAGATAACATATCACGTCTGCCCAGGCAGAGCATCAAACAGGGGGAGGTTGTGCAGGTAAACAGAGCGGTCACCCATGTGTACAATGTGGTGTGTAACAGATTACACCAGTACATGGGGGTGACTTACAGGGGGGTGTTGATAGATGTTTTACAGTATAGACCACAGTGATATACAGTAACAACAGCTGGGTTTTCTATAGAAAAATACAGAAAAATGTTTCAATTGAATACCTGTGTTATCATGATATTTAAAGGAGTTGTCCGGGAAGCAGAAAATGTCTCATGTTACGTCTCGGTTCTCCCCACATCTCGGAATTAGGACTAGAGGGAGGGGTGGGTGTAAGTTCCTATCATTGCATGGCAAAACCACCCCACACACTATAAATAAGGGTCGTATTACACGGGCGATGTGGAGAGCAAGCGAGCGCCGACCTGTCAGGTCAGTGCTCGCTTGTTCTTCGTCCCCCCGCCCCCTGCTCACATTATTACACGCCGCGACAGAGAGCGATGAGGAGCAGGTAAGAGCCAGGGGGGCTGCCCGGGTTATCGTCAGATCGTCCAGGGAGCCCATAGCGGTCTGCTACCACCGTTCCTATTACACGGAGCGACGGCAGCAGATTGTTAACAGGCTGATCGTTGGCGTTTAAGCCTGTTGAAAGACAACGATCAGCTGAGATCGTGCATGTCAGCTGATCGTTGTCTTCTACTACACGAAACAATTATCACACGTATTGGTATTGGCTGAATACGGACGATAATTGCTTAAGGGTCCTATAAGACAAAGAGATTTTTAAGGATAAAAAATCGCAAACAGGAGATACCAAAAATTGTTAGGCATCTTAAGTAGAACGATAGTGGTTAGTTGCGATTGTTATTATGGTCTCCATCTGGTTACTCCATCTGATCCCAGCAAATAAAGGAACACTGTGGAATTACAGCGAACGATAAGAGAACGATTAACAATGATTTTAGGTTCAACTCAAAAGACGCGATCAACAACGCCCAAAACCATTTTTCGATTTTGCCTGCATTCATGCAAAACAATTATCGTGTAAATTCAAATAATGTAAAGATTTTTCGCACGATAATTGTCCCATGTAATAGGGCCTTAAGGCTCTTTAACATGGGCCGGCTGGCTGCAGCACGAGAGCGCTGATCTATGTGATCAGCATTCACAAGGCATGATCTATAAACACAGATCGTTCTTCAGTTGATTACCGGAGGCTGAAGAAGATGGATGAAGCCTTAGGGAGTCCTGGAAAACATGGATACAGCCTAAGTCACGGCACCACAGAAACCACCCGCTTAGCCAGTCAGTGATCATAGAGGTGTCCCGCTTTAGTCCCAGATTGGCTGAGCAGACATTATTGAGCAGGGCCATGATATCACAGTCACCCTTCTTTTCATTGTCTATGGAGCTGCCAAAGAGATAAGTGCTATACCTTGCTCCCCTCGATATCCCTTCAAAGACAATGAAGTCTTGCAGTGGTGCACGTGCCAAGTAGTCAGGGCCCCATTCTAGAGATTGAGGGTCCCCTGCAATCTTACATATCCTTTTATTTTGTGCATAGGGGGTGCATTCATTGAAGTTGGTGCACCCTTATTTCTTCACCATATGAGTTTATAAAAGTCTCTACCCTACACCAAGCTAACCCCAACTCCACTGGAAAAGACCAAAAAACTGATAAGGGCCAAAGGAGCCCACTTCTGTGGGCAACACTGAGAGAAAGGGAAGAAGCTCAACTTCTGATATATCACTGTTTGAGATGAGCATGCCGGGGTCTGTGCAAACCCGAGCATGCGGCATTTCATTACCGATGGCTGCAGAAATTGGATGCAACCCCAAGGCTGCCTGGAAAACATATATACAACCAAAGGCCATAGGCTATATCCATGTTTTCCTGGACTCCCTAGAGCTGCAGCCACTGCTACTTAAATGGCACACACTCAGGTTCACGCTTGAGTTGCACTCATCTGTAATCACTATGACTTATCCGAAATTAAAAAAAAAAAAAAATCTCAGTGACCCCATTGGATTATAGTTGCTCCAGTAACAGTAAAACCCTAAAACTGACAGGTAAACATAGAGACAAATATTGTGAGATAATACTACTGGACATTTGTGTCAATCATCAGACCCAGATGGTTGGACCTTTTTGACCCAAAAAGACCCTCTATAACAATATGGTGGCTGCGGCTTATTTCTTGTATACAATATTTTTCTTTTTTCTGCTTTTAGTTTTTTTGCCTCGTAGATAAAATGCCTGTAAAAAGACTTATTCAGTCAGATTAAATAGGAAACTTTGGTTCCTCAAATCAGAGGTCATTTGTGCAATACACCTCATGACCAGTCCTCACCCACCTTCACTGTAAGTTACACAATAATGGAAACAACGCACAGTTGTTTATCTGTGGTAAGCTCGCTTGATGAAACGATAGGATTTTAAAGAGGAATTTGTGCTTAAAAACTTACGTGACACCTCAGTACATACTGGTCACTTGCTTGATACCATGTGTTCCTTATGGCAAGAACAAAGCTCTGTGTGCCATAGATGGGCCCTATGAGGTCTCTGGAGAGGATAGGTCTATTGTCCTCATTTAATGGGGGATAAGCAGCCAATGGTCTCCAATGCAAAAAAGAATTGGAAATATTCTATCAAATGGGATGGGGTACATGGGCCTCCGATGGGTTAGGAGCACCGCAACTTAAAGAAAATGTACCATCAGGTACATTTCTTTCAGTTTACATGAGCTGGCGCGAGGATCTCAGAGACGCTGAGTGAGTGGGACGGAGTGGAGGTCCCGAAGTGAGAATCCATTGGAGATATATATAGTGCGGTTTTGCTGTTTTCTATACGCTGGCGCGAGGATCACATTTTTTGAAATGCTGCCCAGTTCCTCTCTTCTGAGACATTCTTTTGCCATGGGCCAACCTGACTCTATGCACTGAAGACGGGCCCACCGCCCCCCAGTGTGGTGTGACCATATCCCCTCCCCTCTGTGACACGGCTCCATTCATTCTAATGGGTCCGCGTCACAGAGGGGGGAGGATATCATCACACTGGGCCAACCCCCAGTGCATGGAGCCGTTGCACGGCAAGAGAAAGGGAGAGAAAGGGAGACCTTTTACTGGGTCCCATTGCACTCTTACTGGGTCCCATTGCACTCTTACTGGGTCCCATTGCACTCTTACTGGATCCCATTGCACTCTTCCTATAAAGGTTTCACTTCTACACAGGGCAATTATCAGCCAAACAGGTCAGCAAGATCAGCAAGTATAATTGCCTTATGGACCATGAAGGCAAAGACAACCTGGAACCAAAAATCCATCCGATTTGGCATTTTGGTAGCAGTCATGTCACAGTTGCGTTATGTTGCATGTTAAATGTTGCAGATGCAATTTTCAGGTCACCATGTGACCTTGAATACGTTTTTTTTCTAACAAGCCTGTTTCATAAATATTTCATATTATAATTTATCGCATTCAATTAAAATAAAATAACTCCGTAAATCAGCGTCCAGACCTAAAGTTTATCCCAAAACATTGCCTGTCTCCACAGATGCGCTGAGATGTACGGGGGCCAAGATGTCATGTAAAAATAGAATTTTTTGTCTCTTTTTGCCACAGTTTGCATTGTTACATTATTTTTTTTCCTGAGGACTCGGTAACAAAAGGGGATTTTTGGTGAAGTTTCAACATTTTTCTTCCTCGTGTATAGCAGCTGTTTTCTTTTCCCTCTAAGGAGACACCCTGGTCATATTTATCACTGCAACTGTGACTGAGAAAAAACAGGAAGTTCTCATCAGCAGACTCCTGTGTTGTGCTGGGCAGATACAAAGGTAGGGGTAGAAAGGAAACAGAGACGCACTTCTGTAACCTATGATATCAGGGAGACAGATTAAAACTACATCCAGCTAGAGAGGATAACACATTAGGTCCCGGCTTTATGTGGTTTGCAGATTTAAAGGGCCACGGAATGCAAAATTTCTTTCCTTGTCTTACTTTTTTAGTAATTTGTCTCATTAATTTGTCTATTTATTTTTTCCCTTAGATTTAGAATATTTTTAGCAGGGAAGACAAAAGTGGCAAATGTCAGAGGATCTCCACTATCTAATTAACTCCATCATTTAGTGAGCTCCACCATCTAATGGCCTCCACCATCTAGCAAGATCTACTATCTAATGACTTCCCTCTTCTTGTGAGTTCCACCATCTATTGAGCTCCACCATCTAATAAGATTTCCCATCTAATGACTTCCACCATCTCGTGAGCTCCACCATCTAGTGAGCTCCACCATCTAGTGAGTTCCACCATCTAATGAGATCTACCATCTAATGACCTTCACCATGTTGTGAGCTGCACCATCTAATGACCTTCACCAACTAGTGAGATCTACCATCTAATTACCTTCACTATCTTATGAGCTCCACCATCTAATGACCTTAACCATCTTGTGAGATCTACCATCTAATTACCTCCACTATCTTGTGAGCTATACTATCTAGTGACTTCCACTATCTAGTGAGATCTGCCATCTAATGACCTCCACCATCTAGTGAGATCTGCCATCTAATGACCTCCACCATCTACTATAGCCAGGCCAAGAACAGAAAATAGGCCACAGCATAGGGTAAAAACAGAAAGGTGACAAAAGCAGGAGGGTCAGCATAGGTAAAACTCAATTTTAGATGTAGCGCATATCAAACATTCAAGCAGCCGTCCTCGCACAGGGATCTGCATCCACAAGATGCCGGTTGAGGAAGTATTCAAATCGGTGCTATAAATCGCTGGTGTATTCAAGAGGTCCCAATCATCATTTCAAAAGGGGGGATGAACATCTTTTTATTTAGGTTTCAGGAGACAATGGGTTTGGGGGATCTATGTCACATTTTCAAGTGCAAGAGATGTCATTACAAACAATAGGGACAACACTTAGCTGCTATATAGTGTTTAAGAGACAAATGAAGTGTAGAATGAGCGATAATTTTCATTTTTGGATGGACTTTCAACATACATGATGAGGCCCCAGCATTTTCCTGGTGAGTCTGGTGAGGCACAGGCATCACTTTCGTCTGTTGGATGAGACTCAAGTAGAAAAGGTCTGAGCAGCACTGATCTAGTGAGATCTACCATCTAATGACCTCCACCATCTAGTAACCTCACCATCTAGTAACCCCCACCATCTAGTAACCTCCACCATCTAGTAACCTTCACCATCTAGTAACCCCCCACCATCTAGTAACCTCCACCATCTAGTAACCCCCCACCATCTAGTAACCCCCCACCATCTAGTAACCTTCACCATCTAGTAACCCCCCACCATCTAGTAACCTCCACCATCTAGTAACCTCCACCATCTAGTAACCTCACCATCTAGTAACCCCCACCATCTAGTAACCTCCACCATCTAGTAACCTTCACCATCTAGTAACCCCCCACCATCTAGTAACCTCCACCATCTAGTAACCCCCCACCATCTAGTAACCCCCCACCATCTAGTAACCCCCACCATCTAGTAACCCCCACCATCTAGTAACCCCCACCATCTAGTAACCTCCACCATCTAGTAACCCCCACCATCTAGTAACCCCCCACCATCTAGTAACCCCCACCATCTAGTAACCCCCACCATCTAGTAACCTCCACCATCTAGTAACCTCCACCATCTAGTAACCTTCACCATCTAGTAACCCCCCACCATCTAGTAACCTCCACCATCTAGTAACCTTCACCATCTAGTAACCCCCCACCATCTAGTAACCTCCACCATCTAGTAACCTTCACCATCTAGTAACCTTCACCATCTAGTAACCTCCACCATCTAATGATCTCCTGTGAAATCCATCATCTAGAGAGATTCACCATCCAATGACCTTCACCATGTAACACCCTCCTCAGGAAGACTGAGTATCAGTTTAGATGAGAGAATAAATTCTCAGCAAATCAAATTCATTTTATGTTTGTCTGCATTTGGATTCGATCAAATCCAAACATTTTGGGATTACCACTGGAAGTACATACAGGAGTCCGATGTTGGTGCAGGCAAGGCAATCAGAGTTCAGGGGTTTCATGCTGATCAGACTTGGCCCCACCATCCTAGTACTATATTTAAACTCTCCCATGTCTATGATTGGAGTCTTTTTAGCCCCAACTTCTCACACCTTGAAAGGGAAAAAGTTTTAGCGCTGGGAATTAAAAGGCTTTAGCCATCGTCCACTCCCCAGACAACACCTTTACCTAGGGACCGCTGTCCAGTTGAAGGGCGCCATTTAGGAGGGATGAGAGTGGGTTCAGTTCGATTTTTCTAACGATAATCACCCCGTGTAATACCACCCTTACACTCATATGCAACTAGCCCAGCAAGAGGATATAGCCCCTCAGTGTGCTTTATAGGATCAGGGACTTCCACTCTTGAGAGGAAGCTTATATTGGCACTGGTCTTATATTGGCACTGGTCTTATATTGTCACGGTTAAATCAGAAATGGAATTAAATTTGGTGGCCAAGTCAACTGAATCAGACTTAAAAGAATTTTTGGGAGATTCCCTCATTTCTAGTTATTAGTTCTCCAAGGAAGTTTTTTTGCTATGATTGTGCTACTTCGTAGCTGTAAAGTTTCACCTGTGTTCTCAGTTTTTCTTTACCTTCCCCACAAAATGTTTCCCATGGGGGTCTCCACAGATCCAGAACTAATTTAAAGCAGTTCCCCAATACAGATCTCATTGACAATCAGCACCCTTGTGGGTGTCTCCGGTTGCCCAACCAGCACTTTTATTCCAATGAGGACATATGACAGGCATTCACGTGAAATGAACAAACCTGAAGCCCTTTAGATTCAGGAACCTGTAGAAAACCTCAGCGACGCTGAAATGAAGCAATTGCTTTCCTGGCAGTCACACATATACCGTAGAACTAAGCAAGGTGAATAGCAAAAACCAAAATAGGATTCCTTTTAAATGTCCCTTTCATGACCCTTCGGCCAATTCCTTATTCCTTACTTGTTGTTCTCGATCAGTGCAGTTCTTCTGGAGGGGGGGTCTAGCAAAGAAGGTGAGAGAAAATAGGACTGGGTCTTCTGTTTTCAAGAATACCTCTAAATTATGCTGCCATGTCTTGTGACAAAAAAAAAAAAATTCTGGAGATTTCTTTCAACAAATGGTTGAAGAATTTTCATCCATAATATCTATAGGAACAGAATTGCAATTGACCTATGTCCATATAAAATGAATGTGACAAATATTTCACAACAACACAAATAGCTCAGCTAAACAGATTGCTAAATTAAAAACTGTAAGAGAATAAACCAACCAGCAAACCATGTCCAGACCCACCCTGAATTGCACCAGTTCCCTCTCACCACACCCGCAATCCAGAAGACTACACCCTGGTCACCACAGTGCTGTCCTAGTGCACTGATGCACAGCAGCCTAGCAGATAGATCATCCAATAATATGGTCACCAGAACTACTTATACTACTGTTATCAGGTCAATGGTAAACAAGGGGTTTATATTTGCTTTGTGCTCTATACTGCCACCTCTGGTGGACAACATTAGTGCCTTTAACTTTTAGATTTCCCTAGAACTCTCTAGTAAAGGGGGGGTATCTGGTCTAACCCTCCATACCTAAGGGCCAGAAGCAATAACTGCAAAACTTTAGTAAGATAACCTGATTCAGAAGTTTATAAATCCCAAGCTTTTCCTCTCTTTGTTCCTTAGGGCGACTGCAGGCCCAACTCTAGTAGTGTTAAAGTTGAATATCTCCATATAGAGATAGAGCTAGTTGCTGAAGCTGACCAGGATCATGTATACCACTATAGGCTACATCGCAGAGGACTATAGAGGGTATATAGTTTTAACCCGACCTGAGGGACTTTCATCTTTACTCGGAACTTTTATACCTGACTGAGGGGGGGAATTAGTTGAGCAAGGGCCCCTTAAAGGGGTTACCCAGTTAGGTAAAATATATGTTGAATTATCCCACTTCCTGGAGACTAACAATTTATTTCACACATATCATTACCTTTTCTGTCTCCTTCCCTCAGTTTTGAACTGCTGCTTTCTGCTAAAGACATAGAAAACTATGCTCTCAACCCCCTCCCTTCCTAGACAGATGATGTAAATATGTCCCTATCTGAAACTTTGTAATGCCAGGAGGATTCATCACTGTTTAACCCTCCCAGCATTAAAAAGAAGCTACACAGTTGCAGATAAAGCCTGCCAGGGACTAGTTTGCATCAGCCACCTTGAAAAGTAGGGGGAGACGAAGAGAGCAGCTCATGTACAGTTTTTTATGTCTTCAGCATAATGCAGCAGCTCAGAACTGGGGGACGGAGACTCAAGAGAAACATGTATGGAACAAATTGTCAGTTTCCAGGAGGGGGGATGGTTTAGCATGTATTTTACATAACCGGCTCAACCCTGTAACAAATTTGTGCCTTTGTTGACCTCCAGTCTGTCCAGGTGACCTTTTCTTAGTGGAATTTAACACTCAACACCTCAGGAGCTTCTCTATAAGACATCTACACTTCACACAGGTTAACTCCCGCACAGTGGCGGTCTTTGGCACCAAGCATCCCAAGCGATCGCCCCCACGCCCCGCTCTTGTGCTTAAGACCGCTGAACAGGGCCGCTGCCCCGCTCGCTGCTGCCATCTGAACTGTAACTATGAGCACTCGTAATGAGCGCTCATAGTTACATGCAGCAGCACTGACAGGGCGGGAGACATTGTCCCCCTTCCTGTCAGTCACTCTTGTGGCTGCAGGAAGGGTTTTCCCTGCGGTCACAAGTGGCAGCTTTGTCCTTGTGGTGCCGGTGCTCGAGTGACATCACTGGAGCATCGGCGCCAGGACAAGGGGAGTGCAGCCTCTTGTGATCGCAGGGAAAACCCTTCCTGCGGCCACAAGAGTGAAGAGAAGAGGAGACGCCCGGACCCAGGTGAGTATAAGTGTTTGTTTTATTGTGTTATATACTATATGGGAGGGGGAGCACACAGGGGTCTGTTTAGCTGGGGGAGCGCACATCGGGGGTCTATATAAATGGGGGGAGCACACAAGGGGGCTATAGACTACTGGGGCTTCACAGAGGCGTCTCTATACTACTGGCGCAGCACACAGGGGGTCTATATACTACTTGGGGCAGCAGAATGGGGTCTATATACAACTTGGAGAGCACACAGGAGGTCTATATCCAAGTGGGGGAGCACACAGGGGGGCTATATACTACTGGGGACACACACAGGGGTCTATATACTACTGGGGGAATATACAGGGGGTCTATATAATACTTGTGAGGCACACAGGTGGTCTATATATAACTGGGGGAGCACACAGGGGTCTGTATACTACTGGGGCAGCACACAAGAGGTCTGTATAATACTGGTGGGGCACACAGGGGGTCTATATACTACTGGGGGAACCACACAGGGGGTTATATACTACTGGAGGAGCACACAGGGGTCTATATCCAAGTGGGGGAGCACACAGGAGGTCTATATCCAAGTGGGGGAGCACACAGGGGGGCTAAATACCCCTGAGGGAGCACACAGGGGGCCTATATACTAGTGGGGGAGCACACAGGGGGTATATACAACTGGGGGCAGCACACAGGGGGTCTATATACAACTGGGGCAGCACACAGGAGGTCTATATACTTTTGGGGGAACACACAGGACCGTATTAACAGCTGCTGCTGCCCTAGGCACTAAACACCTGAAGACGCCCCATCTTGCGTAGCGTGGAGGAGAGTGGTTTCAGCCACATGCATTTCTCTACATGAAGAAACATTGTCTGAATCGCATTTTCATGGTTTTTAACTGCTTAAAACATAAATTTCCACATTGAATCAATGATTAGAGCAGTCTGCATATTGTCTGAAGGAAATAGGTAGGTAATAGCTCCAGGCATCACAGCCATACCAGACCTGAACAACACCTCCACACCAGACCTGACCATACCTACCCCCCTACCACCCTCAAAAACACACCAGATTTACTGGCAAGTCTGAACAGGAGGTGGGAAGGTGCTGCCCTAGGCACCGGACCACGGGTGCCTAGTGGTAAATACGGCCCTGGGAACACACGGGGGGCTATATATAACTGGGGAAACACACATGGGTCTATATACTACTGGGGGAAGCAAACAAGGGGTATATACTACTGGGGACAGGACACAAGGGGTATATACTATTGGGGGCAGCACACAAGGAGTATATATTACTGGCAGTAGCGCACACACAGCGGTCTATTGTTTTGGAACGCGTGTCGAGGGGGGGGGGCCCAGACATAACTTCGCTTGGGGCCCCAGAAATGCCAAGACCGCCCCTGCTCCCGCAGTGTTACTAACAATGATCTGTACTGTTAGTGGAACTTTGTAGATGTTCCGTAAAAGTTACGTGTTATGCTTAGTCCCACTGTCTCTGTCTGCACTGAATGCACTGAACATCATGGGCACATACCACCAACCAGGACATTGTTACTAGAAAGCACCCTAGGGGTCAAAGACTCTCCAGACCCCCAATGCAAAAGGAAAATATCAGGTTAGCTACAATACTTGTGACATACAACCAGCTAGTCTGCAGTAACATTGCCCTGGTGTATGACATATGTAGGGTCATCAAGGTATGCCAACCTCTATTGACTTCACTGCCCCAAACATAGTCTACTAGTCACTACATTCAGTCTATTTTCTGAACATATTCTTTGGTAGACCTTAAAAAATATATGTTCAGGAAGTGTCGGCTCTTAGGAGGTCACATGATCACACACTGATGGCGTATATCCCTGTGAGCCAAGCTTCATACAGCAACACCAAGGCAACCTGGGGTCTTCTGTTCTTTATGTACAAACTATCGCGAACAACCCCCTATGGCTCTTGTGTATTGAACTGATTTACTGTTGGATTAAATCTAAAATATTCTAGACATTTGTCAGGTCAACGCAAGTAAATATATCATTGGGCCCAGAGAAGCTGTGATGGCTCAGTAGATGTAAGTGACCTCTGCCGCCTCCAGAGGTAATTAATACATAAAAGAAAAAGTCTTGACCCAACAACTGTCTGTGCAGGAAATTGTATGTTTTGCCATCCCAGACTTCCTTCAGGTACTCCACACAACTCAAAGAGTCTCGGCATCTGGATGTAATTACCAAATTTCTTGTCTTGAGAAACTATTATGAGACAAGGATGCGATAACGCTCGGAAGTTAAATGGAGTAGTTAATTGGTACAAGGCAAGATACGTCTTCCGTCTTCTTGAGCTTTGCTTTTATCTCGGAAAAAAGTCATGTAGAAAAATTGGGACACGAAAAGAACGATGGAATGGTGTGTAAAAACAAGAGCCACGAGACCACAAGGACTACAGATTGACACTCCAAGAATGAGGTCCATAAAATCACGATATTTGAGATTCCAGAACAGTTACATTCTGCCCCTTGGGATCCCAAAACAATGATCTTTTGACACAAGAGCAACGACAAATGATAACTTGGGGGTCCCACAACATGTACATAATAACAACTGAAAACATGTTCAATAACATCAAGATATTGGGGACTCCAAAACCCCCTAGAATCTAGACAGTAGCAAAGAGAGAGAGAAGGAGCACTCCCTTGCGCAATAACCTCACATGCTGTTATAGAGGTCTTCAATGCCCAGTCCCCAGGAAGATTGTGCTTACCACACAGGGTCTTGCGAATGGGCAGGCACAATGCTGGCAAAGGCAAAGAAGGGGTCCGGCAGTCGTCCGACAGATCACCATCACACCATATGGGGTTCAACACAGTAAAGGATTCAAATTTCGCGGGCTTCTCTGGAAGCGCAGATCCAGCCAACACAAACAAGGTGAGGTATAGAAGACAATAATTTTATTTCAGCGTAACGTGTTTCGTCGGCATTCCGCCAACTTTATCAAGCGAGGATGCAAGTATAGACAGGAGAACACACCTATTTTATTAGCCTCTAATGGTCAATCTTATCATCACATTAGATAGTTAACTGGTCCTGCCGAAATTGGCTTCCCAGCTCCTTCTCTTAATAGATGAGAGATATCGGCCATGTTAAAAGTTAATGACTGATCCTCTGTTCTTTATAGAGATGCCACTATTGGTTTCTGGCAGCGGCTTTTTCTCCTTTCCCAAGTGAGAACACATATACACTCAGCCAAGCCAAGAATACAAATGTATGAGTAGGGTTGGGAGTGTTTAGGTCCCACAACAATGACCTGTTAACACGTGGGGTCCCTAAACAATAACCCACTGATACTTTAGGTCCTTCAAAATAGTCATAAAGCCTTTTAAAGAACAAAGACAATGAAATCATACCATTTGAGGTTCCATACCAGCCATATTTTGCCACTTAGAATGCTAGAATAGTGGCCTGTTCATACTAGAGACGATAAAACCTTCTTAAGGGTGCAGAAACAATGCTTTCCCACATTGACTCCTTGACTCTTGATGTTCCATATGAGTGGTTCCCTTACCCCTTATCTTTGATGGTCTACAATACTGATATATTGACACTTCAATGACATCCTAGGAACAATGGCAATCCGAATCTTGGGTGAACAAAACAATTACATAATGACACTTGAGATACTTAAAAAGTGACTCTGTGACACTAGGACACCACAACAATGATACTTGGGTCCTGGAGCAATGACCTAAGGATACTTAGGTTAACATAATGAAAACAAATTTTTGCAACTAAGGGACAATCACAATAATGCACTGACACTTGGGGTCCTAGAACAATGGCACAGTGGAACTTGTGCCATTGCTTTTTAATCTCTGCGGTGCACTGACACTTAGAGAACCCAGACAAGGCTATATAGGAATTCCAAAACAGTGACACTTCAATACTTGGATCCTACCATTGTAAACAAAGCACCGAAACAGGGGTGCTTTGACACATAGACACTAAAGCTAGCCACATAGTTGGTTGAATGCTCATTCAGATGTCATTCTCAGTTATCTCTCCTGATCCTTATATACGCATGCATGCTTGGTTCCACCATGGACGGCGGCGGGCGGCGGGGGGAGTTAAAGGGGCCGGGTCCCATACACGCAGCCGATCCACTGAGTGTATGAGACCCATTCAGCTTCACAGTCCAGGATCCGCAGCGAATTTCGCTGCAAACTCGCAGCGTCAAATCTGCTGCGGATACGGTACGTGTGAAGCTACCCTTAATGTGTAAGGCAAGCTTTAAGGCCCTATTACATGAGCCGATTATGAGCTATTATAGCCCATAATCGCTTTGTGTAATAAATGTCGGCTGACCATTGTCTTCTATTGTCTTTCAACATTATTGAAAGACAAACAAAGTGGAGAGCAACGATCTGTTGATGTCGCTCCGTGTAACAGGAGAGGTGGCAGCAGACCACCGCTATCTCCTATGGGCTCTTTAGATTGTCTGGGGAGCCCCCCAACACCCCCCCCCCCCCCCCGCAGCACAAGCGAGCGCTGAAGTGACAAGACAGTGCTCACTTGCTAAATGCTATAGCAAGAACTGATGATCCCCTCAAGATCTTGCTCATGTTTAAAGAAAGCCTGTCAGCTGGGTCAGACCCCCCGAACCCACTCCATCACCGGACAGGACCTGGCATACATACCGGCTCCTGCGCCTTCCACTACCCGTCTCGGTCCCGCAGCGGAGATATGGCCGTCGGATCTGCTCCAGTGATTTCCTATGGCCATCGGACTCATCTCAGCTAATCTGCATATTGGGCGTGCAGATGAGCCGATGGCCTTATCGTCGTGGCGGGACCGAGACCAGAAGCGTGAAGCGCATGTATGTATGTATGCCTGGCCCTGTCCGAGGGTGAGGTGGGTTCGGGGGGGGCTGACCCGGCTAAAATGTTTCGTTTAAAGAAGTTTCAATGGGACTTTTTGCAGTAAAAAACTATATATCCCTTGGTGGATCTTAATGGGCATTAGGGATGAGCGCAACTGGAGCATGCTCAACTCTGATCGAAGAAGTGTGTGTAAAAACATGGATACAGCCTATGGCCCTTTGGCTGTATCCTGGCTTTATCGGACTCCCTAGAACTGCATTAAACTTCTTCAGCCACTGTTATTAAAATGCTGAATGATTGGAGTCGAGCATGTTCCAGTCGCGCTCATCTCTAAGGGGCACATCTTTTTGCAATTATATAGAGAATTAATTTATATCAGAGATTTTGAATGTTTAGTAAAATCGCGGATTAAAAACCAAACTGTCAAAAATTTTAATTCTTTCAAAAAGATAAAAATGATCAAAGCAGAAAAAAAAAAAAGAAAAACAAAACATAATTTTACCAAGTGACTTTCTTTACTAAAGTCGTAACTCTCTCTCAAAAAAAAAAAATGCAGAACAATGAGGCGTCTTGAAAGAAAAGTCCTGGAAGTTTGTGTGAAGTTCCAAGGTAGTTAGAGAATATCCTTTTTAGTTTTCCTTTGAAAAGCAAGTATCACCTTATCGCTTCCTCAGGACTGCTAAATCGCGTTTCCTGACTGGTATTTTGAGGTAAAAAACCTGAGGTGGTGAAAAACTAGAGGCAGTTGAGACGTCCAATCTGTCAAGCTCCATTTTTTCGAAGAAAGGAAAGACTCAGGAGTGAACGTATTTAACAGGAGCTGTTTCCTGCGCTATTAGGAGGAGGGGAAGAAAAAAAAAAAAAAAAGAATGTTACTAAGTGTGTACATGAGGAGATCTGTGCTACTGTTATCGCTGACCTGCAGCTTAGCCCTTGTGTCTCAGCTGCCAAAAAGCTCCCATTCAACCTTAATGCTGAGTTCATCAGTGTTGCACATGTCAGGATGCTAACCGGCGAATACAGGACAGACAGTCATTCTATTCAACCGCCTGGGGACACCGTGACAACTGAAATCCCCTCGCAGACTGTCCCTATCAACCTATGACAGGTCACAACACATAACCCTTCTAGAACCACAAGGCTCCTTCCCTTGTTGTCAGCCCTGTCACTTAAACAGAACAGGGAGTCTTATCACAAAACCTGACGTGAGCCTGACAATTAAGATGAATTGCAAAATACTTCTGGTGCCATACACTGAACAATAACTTGGCAGAGGATCCCACACGCAACCGTTGGGTGGTATAGAGAAAAACTTTATCCCCGCTTAGACTTTGAATTTGCATTTTTAGTAGTCTGGAAGATACAATTCCAAAAAGACCCGTCTTTTCTTTATTTTTTTTTTTACTAAATTTTTTTGGCCATTGTGTTTCTGGCAGTAAATAGAATTTTACCCGATTTTGTTTGCAGGTCGGCATAAATATAATTTTTTTTTTTTGCAGTAAATCTAATAATTCTCATCGTGTATTTATAGTCCCAAATTTGTTTTTGTTTTTTACATAAATAATAGGATTTACATAAATAGTCCTGAATTTATGTAATATGGCCAATATATTTATATACTTAGTACGATAGAGAGAGATGCCGGCACTATCAAAGTCACTTGGTATGGCTGTTGTAGGAAGTATATAACACAATACAGTCTTTATTGAAGTCAAACACACAGGGAGGGGAAAAGATGGTACAGGTACGGGTGCGTCTCCTGAGCAATGGCTGTTTCGGATTTATACCCTTCTTCCGGCCAGGAAGAAGGGTGTAATTTAGAATGTACATTTACATATTTATTTAAACTTAGAACATGGGATTTGCACAACAATTTATTGTGAGGCTCAGCCTTATGCTGGATAATGCCATGTGTTGTGCCTCCTGTTGGTCTTAGGTGATTTTGTTTTCAGGTCGGCATATACATAATTTTTTTGCGGTAAATCAAATAATTCTCATCCTGCATTTATAGTCCCGAATTTATCTAATAAAATCAATACATCTATTTATTTAGTACGGTAAAGAGAGATTCCGGCACTATTAAAGTCACTTGGTATGGCTGTTGTAGAATGTATATAGCCCAATACAGTGTATCTGGGGTATCTGGGGTCCACCAGAGGAAATGATCCTGGGGGTCCACCAATGAAGAAACAACATCAGTCAATTTTAGTACAGATTCTAAAGGGACGGCTGTTTCGGGTTTACACCCTTCTTCTGGCCAGGAAGGAGGATGTAATGTAGAATGGACATTTATAAATGTATTTCAACTTAATCATATGATTTGCAGAACAATTTATTATGAGGCTCAAGCTTACGCTGGATGGTGCCCTGTGCTATGCCCCCTATTGGTATTAGGTGTCTTACATTGTGCAAATAACCATAGAATTATGCATGTACGGGGGAATTTACCAATGTTTTCCAAAAATGAAGGAAAAAACTGGGTGCAAAAGTCAAATGTTTGCTCAAATATACATTTGCAACAGTTTTACACCAAAACCTGTGGAAAAACACGGATATATTCCCCGATAGTAACTTATATTGCGCAAGCAACCATTTTAAATACTGTAATATACAGTCCCATAGTGGTATCACATAAAAGGTCGGTGTCACTCCATGTCATAGCCCATGTGTTTCCTAACATGTCTATAAAACTTTCTTTATCAAATATATTTCCTTACCTTGGAATAACAGCCCTGTAGTATTAGCTGCTAGGTGGCTCCATATGAAATAAGGATATAAATCATACATTTTGTGTAAACTATATCTGTCACTAAATTAAAAAAAATGTAAAATCACAGCCCCTATAGCTGTAGATATGTACTAGATGTGTTGCATCCAGGAATGTGGAGTGTAAAATGCAGATTTCTTGTCCTATTTTTGTCCATCTGCTTCATTCCTGTAAATGTTTATTTTTCTTTCCATACTCACTGAGTAGATATGAGAGCTGGGCTGCGAGCATCGACCATTAGGCCGTGGGTCTTATAAGAACATTGGAAGATGGAGCCATTTCACCTTCGCTATTATTTCTGTAATTGACATGGATAATGCAGATATAATCACAACGATGATGTAGATCACACAGTGATGTCACAGTACAGGAATAATACACAGTGATGTCACAGTACAGGGATAATACACACAGTGATGTCACAGTACAGGGATAATACACAGTGATGTCACAGTACAGGGGGGAAAATACACAGTGATGTCACAGTACAAGGATAATACACACAGTGATGTCACAGTACAGAGATAATATACACAGTGATGTCACAGTACACGGATAATACACAGTGATGTCACAGTACACAGATAATACACACAGTGATGTCACAGTACGGGGATAATACACACAGTGATGTCACGGTACAGGGATGATATACACAGTGATGTCACAGTACAGGGATACTACACACAGTGATGTCACAGTACAGGGATAATACACACAGTGATGTCACAGTACAGGGATAATACACAGTGATGTCACAGTACAGGGATAATACACACAGTGATGTCACAGTACAGGTATAATACACACAGTGATGTCACAGTACGGGTATAATACCCACAGTGATGTCACAGTACAGGGATAAGGCACAAAGTGATGTCACAGTACAGGGATAATACATACAGTGATGTCACAGTACAGGTATAATACACACAGTGATGTCACAGTACAGGGATAATACACAGTGATGTCACAGTACAGGGATAATACACAGTGATGTCACAGTACAGGGATAATACACAGTGATGCCACAGTACAGGGATAATACACACAGTGATGTCACAGTACAGGGATAATACACAGTGATGTCACAGTATAGGGATAATACACAGTGATGTCACAGTACAGGGATAATACACACAGTGATGTCACAGTACAGGGATAATACACAGTGATGTCATAGTACAGGGATAATACACACAGTGATGTCACAGTACATGGATGATACACACAGTGATGTCACAGTACAGGGATAACACACACAGTGATGTCACAGTACAGGGATAATACACACAGTGATGTCACAGTACAGGGATAATACACACAGTGATGTCACAGTACAGTGATAATACACAATGATGTCACAGTAGAGGGATAATACACACAGGGATGTCACAATACAGGGATAATACACACAGTGATGTCACATTACAGTGATAATACACAATGATGTCACAGTGCAGGGATAATACACACAGTGATGTCACAGTACAGAGATAATACACACAGTGATGTCACAGTACAGGGATAATACACACAGTGAAGTCACAGTACAGGGATAATACACACAGTGATGTCACAGTACATGGATGATACACACAGTGATGTCACAGTACAGGGATAACACACACAGTGATGTCACAGTACAGGGATAATACACACAGTGATGTCACAGTACAGGGATAATACACACAGTGATGTCACAGTACAGTGATAATACACAATGATGTAACAGTACAGGGATAATACACACAGTGATGTCACAGTACAGCGATAATACACACAGTGATGTCACAGTACAGTGATAATACACAATGATGTCACAGTACAAGGATAATACACACAGTGATGTCACAGTACAGGCATAATACACAGTGATGTCACAGTACAGGATTAGGGCACATAGTGATGTCACAGTACAGGGATAATACACACAGTGATGTCACAGTACATGGATGATACACACAGTGATGTCACAGTACAGGGATAACACACACAGTGATGTCACAGTACAGGGATAATACACACAGTGATGTCACAGTACAGGGATAATACACACAGTGATGTCACAGTACAGTGATAATACACAATGATGTCACAGTAGAGGGATAATACACACAGTGATGTCATAGTACAGGGATAATGCACATAGTGATGTCACAGTACAGTGATAATACACAATGATGTCACAGTACAGGGATAATACACACAGTGATGTCACAGTACATGGATGATACACACAGTGATGTCACAGTACAGGGATAACACACACAGTGATGTCACAGTACAGGGATAATACACACAGTGATGTCACAGTACAGGGATAATACACACAGTGATGTCACAGTACAGTGATAATACACAATGATGTCACAGTAGAGGGATAATACACACAGTGATGTCATAGTACAGGGATAATGCACATAGTGATGTCACAGTACAGTGATAATACACAATGATGTCACAGTACAGGGATAATACACACAGTGATGTCACAGTACAGGGATAATACAGTGATGTCACAGTACAAGCATAATATACACAGTGATGTCACAGTACAGGGATAATACAGACAGTGATGTCACAGTACAGGGATAATACACACAGTGATGTCATAGTACAGGAATAACACACACAGTGATGTCACAGTATAGGGATAATACACACAATGATGTCACAGTACAGGGATAATACACACAGTGATGTCACAGTACAGGGATAATACACAGTGATGTCACAGTACAGGGATAATACACAGTGATGTCACAGTGCAGAAATAATACACAGTGATGTCACAGTACGGGGGGGATAATACACACAGTGATGTCACAGTACAGGGATAATACACAGTGATGTCACAGTACAGGATTAGGGCACATAGTGATGTCACAGTACAGTCACAGTATAGTAAAAATGCAGTGGTCACAGAATAGGAATAATGTAACATCTCCCTCTCTATTACTGGCCTGATCTCGCTGTAATACTCCCTTCCATTTACCCTCTACATTTACTGTATAATCTATACTATTATCTACAGAATATGTGTTAGCAAGACGTTTGGGACACAAGCCGTGAGATGTTTTAGTCATTACTATATCAAATGCATCATATTCTCAAGGCAAACATTGTTGGTGTGATTATGACTTCTTAAAGGGGAACTGTCATCTGGAAAAGATGGGTATAGATAACCCCCCGGCTAGATAGAGCTAGTCACCATGATTCTGGGCACATCCTTGTTCTCTCCATAATTCTTCCAGCCCTGAGGTGTAAACCATTTTGTTAATCTGTATATTAGGCTCAAGTGCCCAGGGGGTGTTTCCCAGCATAGCATAAGCTCAGGTAAGTGCAGCCCCCTCCTCTTATTCAGCATTTCTATGCTGATTGCATACTCCTCCCCTGTACTTGACTGACAGTTGGCATAGAGGAGATGAAGTAGGAGGAGATAGGCTGGCTAATCCTGGGCTTTTGCCATCCTAGGGAACGCCCCTGGGGCTCTTAAGCCTAATTTGCATATTTCCAGAAAATATGAGAAAACTATAGATTTAAAAAAAAAAAAAAAAAAAGATATGCTTGGAATCCTGATGACTAACCCTATCTAGCCATGAGCTTATTTACACACCTGTTTTCCTGCCGATAGTATCACTCTAGAGTCATAGCTGGAGACTAGAAGAAGCGAGCCCTGTTTATAGATAAACATGGAGAAGGTGTCATGTGACCCCAGCTGTCATTCTGAGTGGCTGAGAATTTAAAAGGAGGAGGGAGATACTTGAGGGGACGGTAATGGGGGTAAATGGCGCCCCCTAGTCAAATGACAAAATATAGACAATAATAAATAATAGGTAAATAATAGATAAATAATTAAAAATAAATAAATATTTAAAAATTTATATTTATATAACTAACCAGTAATTCTTTCAGATCAGTATATGATTTATTTCCAGATGCCTCCATATATCTGAATAGTTAACGGCGCCTGATCCCTCCAGCGTACATCAGGTCAGAAGGTATGAAAAATAAAGTGACTTATCCTGAGCCGTTCTGCAGCCCTATCTCAGGGTTTTAGTTCTGGTTATGCTACAAATGTGTGTTTATAATCCCCTGTGAAAATAAAATATTTTCTGTGACAGCTAAGGCATTGTCCTCCGTGACATCTGTGTTTTTCTGTTGAGGATTTCCTGCCAAATGCAATAAGACAACTGCGTGACCCACCTTGAGAGACGGACAGCACTAACTGATTATAGCACAGCAGGCCTAGGTACTTTTCCTAATAACGTCTCAAGATCCGCCAAACCTATCCCTCTCTTTAAGTACATAAAAATTGTAATTTAGGTTAGGCGGGCGAGATCCGCTGCAGGAGAGCTCCTAG
This sequence comes from Dendropsophus ebraccatus, assembly GCF_027789765.1. NCBI lineage: Eukaryota > Metazoa > Chordata > Amphibia > Anura > Hylidae > Dendropsophus > Dendropsophus ebraccatus. The sequence goes on along the minus strand of NC_091462.1, from coordinate 18,697,851 downwards.
GAGATAGATTCTGAAATGCAGTCAAAAAAAAAAAATTTAAAAAAAAAAAAAGAGTCCTTCTTTATAGTACCAGCTGGATTAAGCCACCTGTCAACCTTGGCAACCGACTCGAAATGTTAAGTGTGACAAAAGAAAACAGGTGGACAGGTACTGGAAATGCTGCTCCCCCTTCTGAAATTTTTTTTTTTAGTTTTTTTTTTTAGTTTTTTTTTTCTCCCTGTCCTTTACAGAGGAATGCATTGACAGGTGCAGAAGTTCATGTTACCGCGTGAAAACAGCAAATAAATACACGGCATTAGTATCTGACGTGCTCTCCGAGCACGCAGGGATGTTAATAACTGGCAAGGTACACTAATCTCTGATTGCAACATTTGGTTTACCTTAATCTAGAGGGACAGATGTATTAAAGAGGGAATTACACTAATCAGTTCAAGGCCCTTGCATATAAAACTTCCCATTAGGCTTAAAGTACAACAGCTTACGCTTAGTCTCTACGAGCCTACATCTGGTTTCGAACAAGGCAGGCTCTCATTTGCAAGGTACAAAACTAAAAACAAGGGAGGAGGAGGAGGATTGGAGGCATGACAGTCACTAGGAGAGGGCGATAATACCAGCAACCGACTAATACAGTACTTTGAGAGTGTCGGTGTACAATACCATCTTGGCGACAATTTTTGTTGATGGTGGTCTTTAAGGTATGATAGGTCCAACCATATGTCTTTAATCCTTCGTTATGACTATGATGACCTTATTCCCCCTCCGCGCTCAGGTTGGGCCAGGCCTGGGGCGTTCATCGCACAGTCTCTGCTGCTATATCCAAAAGGTTTATGTTGATTTTTTTTTCTTTTTTTTTTTTGGGCTTTGCAAAGTATAAATCCAACTGATTACTCTGCACTCTTTTGCTTCACTGAGCCTTTACAATCAGACATCCCCGTTAACAATAAGCTCTTAATGAATCAAACATCTACAGAATTAGTTTCACCTAGCTGCCTCGTTCCCAGGCAGAACAAGTCTTTGTCAGACCTGGTTTGATGGGAAAAGCTAGTGACACATGGTGCACCTATTGATAAACAATTTCGTAATGAGGGACAGGACAAAAAATTACCTAAAACAACCTGATTAAAAATGACAGGACCAACGCTAGGACCGGCGCTCCACAATTACCAGAATTGTTTTTTACCTAGAATTTTAAAAAATAATAATAATAAATAAGCAAAGTGGATTTTAGGTTTTCATGGGCGTCACACTTCCGAGGCGTCCCGCACATTTTGGTAAAGGTAATGCAAACTTACAAAAATTTAAAAAAAAATAAGAATTTGCTCTTTTTGACACTTCCCAGTGGAATGGAATAAATACTACTTACACATGTGTATGACTTGTCAGGAGGTTCCTTTAAATCTTATGAACAGATGTATTGTATCAGCCATTCTATGAGCGCATGGGAACCTGTAACTTGGTGAGATTGACCGCGTGTTTGTCTCTCTCGCTCGGAGGCTCCATAATTTGTGTGAAAACAGTAGACGCTATATAATGACATAGACGAGTACAGGGGAAAGTGCAGATACTAAGTGGAGGCATTGCCCGACTTATGGAATGTAATCTATGGAGTGTGAATACGCTCTCCGAGTCTCTATGGAGTCATAGAATTATGTTTATGTGTAATTGATTAATTTAATTTGATTACATTATATTACAGCGCTTATAATTTGAATAGCGTCTTTAAAATTTTGGATAACAATGGTAGCTATAGGTAGCCCAATTCCAGGCATATGGTGCAGCAAAGAGTGAAGGTGGTTTCTGGGGCAAAAATGTTGGAAATTTCCATTTCATAAAATGTATTCAGTTTGTTTGTCCTAAAAATGGGTATATTGTTATTGGCATTGTGACAGAAGTATCACAAAACAAAAATTTTGACCACAAGGTCATCTCTAGTCTCCTTAAAATCCATATCCATAAAAAATGTGATTTGAATTAAAAAAAAAAAATGCATTGTTAAAGGGGACCTTCCATTACTTTCATATTGCCCAAATCAAAAGTCATTGGAGTGGTCCTCAGGGGATTCTTCCCACCAGCCTTGACTGGTAGATCTCTCTCTCTCTCTGTTTGGGTATGGGGAGAAATCTATCAAGTAAGGCAGTTGGGGCATGAATAAGCCAACAAGGACATCCCCAATGACTCGTGGTTCAAGACTCACACCAGAATCTGTTTGTACCTTTATGGCAGGCAATTGGTCCTTCCAGAAAAATACATATACCAGTAGCCTAACTAGAAAAAAACCTTAGTTATGTCCTCTGGAACATTCACATTGATGTTCTCCCAGGGTGTGAGGGCTATGTAAAGATTAAGACCTGGGTCACTATGGTTGTGTGGAACATTGGCCCTAAATGAGAAAATAAAGAGGGAAGTTTGATATCCAGTGACCTGCTGAGTATGGCCTGATTACACCCAGTGAACCAGTGAACTAAATACACAGCCTACAGCCGATCATAGTTAAGGGCCACATGATGCGTCAAGACCAAGCTCAGTAAACTGGTGCCGATCCCAAGATCACCACTCATTTACTGTACTGATCATGCCATCTAATGCAACTCTTGAGGTGACCTTTGTGGAGCTAACATTGACCTGTGTAGAGATAACATACCAAGTACTGATAACAGTGTTTGTATTGTCACTGTTGCAAGATAGGAGAGTGGTCCTTAGAAAGATGGTCCTCTTGTGCAACCCCATGAGAAGCACCAAGGTGGTGCAGACTTTGGCAGACGAAGGTTCCTGGAGACCTATAGCACCATTTTAGGACGAATAAAAGACGGCAATAACTTTACATGTTTTGAACCTCCTAATGTGACCCGCAACTATTCTGCTTATTGTGCTACTCTGAGTGTCTGTAACCGTAAAGTTTCTATGCCACTGTTAAGAAAGAAAATAAAGTCAACTGCAACACCTGAAGAGGAGAAGAATTAACTATAGGGGGTGATGAGAGGTCAAACCTTGGCCCTGCAGACTGAAGGGACCCACCGGTTCTTCTGACCCATATTAGGAGACTAGTATTATAATGGGTGTATGGTTGGAGGGCTGTGTTACAGGTTTTTCCTTTAAAGTGTCACTGTTGTTTGGAAAAACTTTGGAGATGTCACAGAGATGTTGTTTGGAAAAACTTTGGAGATGTCACAGAGATGTTGTTTGGAAAAACTTTGGAGATGTCATAGAGACATTTCAATAGTTTTGATTGGTCCGGGTCTGTTCAGAACCGGACCGATCGGGTGAACGAGCTGGTATAAGACCCCACTATGCGTGATCCTCCCCCGGCTCTGTGTCATGTGATGAGTCGGGCTCCTATTGAAAGTCTATGGAGCCCAACTCTTTCACTGACACAGAACGGGGACTGGACTGGACCAATCAAAACTTTTTTTTCCAAACAACAGTAACACTTTAAATCCAGGATCTCAGTTATGTCCCTGCTGAAGTGTAATATTTTTTAGCGGTGAGTTTACATGGAGTTGCCATTCTTCATTCTTAATTCTAGCATCTTAATCCTGCAAATCCTCGAAGTGCAAATAATTCCTATTGTCTATGACCTACTATTCTTTTTCCACCCAGTTTTAGCAATGAAAGTAGTTAGCAATCCTTTTTGTGAGGAACTTTATATAATGGCCGCCCAGTCATCCTGAGCCATACCCAGAAACTGGGTAAATCCCCTTCTGTACTTTCTGTAACTTTAATACTTCACAGTCAAAGAAGAAGAAAAAAGTCTACGAGCCACAATACAAACAGAGTAACTTTAATAGTCTGTCAGCGCTGCCTCCTTCCGCGCAGATCACTCACTAATTTGCTGTAAGCATATGGCCATTTGTTACACCAGTTTTACAAAGAGACAACAAAAACAAATGTCCATTGTTCTGGGCAGTTACAGATCTTGTGGTCTGAGCTCTGACAGAGGATACATGACACTCGGGAGAATGGGGGGGGGAAGCGTGAAGGAGTCATGTGCCAAAACTATACAGAACCATTACAGAACAAAAAGACTCCCAACAACGACCACAAGTCAGGATTATTGTGGCTTGGGCTGCAATAAACTTTACTCACTATGAAAATTAAACAATATAGAGGCCATTCCATCAGCCGCCATGGAGCCTTTTAAGAAGGGGCCCCAGGGCAAGTTGGCCCCATCCTGGTGGGAATTTGCAGACAGTTAAAGGGGCTTTCCAGGAAAATACTATTGGCAGCCTATCCACTGAGAACAAAGCTGGAGCAGTTGGCTCCATACTCAGCATAGTGGTGGTGTTGTGTACTGCAGCCTCAGCTACTATTCATTTACAGTACCCCAGCCCCACCACCATACTGACTACAAAGCCAGCTGCTGACCGACATGGGTGATAGATGTCGATACCCCAATGATCAACTATTAACAGCTAGTGTTGAGCGGATCTGTCAAAATGTTCCAATTCTGCAACGTCCTCAGCAGCTACAGAAGTTGGCTGTATCTATGTCTGTATCCATGTTTTCCAGGAATCCCTAGGGCGGCATCCAACTTCTGTCACAGCAGAGAAACAAAAGCCCAATGTTCGGGTTCGGAAAACGTTGCCAAACCCGAATATTTTGACAGATCTACTCAACACTATTAATAGCCTATCTTGTGCATTTTCCTTGAAATACCCTTTAAGGCTACCATACACATTAGAGAAGTCAGCCAAACCAGTAAGCTGTCTAATGTGTATAGAAGCCTCCCAGCTCTCCCATGACAGATGATAATGAGCAAGAAGGATCAGGCACGTTGGACTTCATCTGCTCTGTCCTTTTTGTTCTCGGATTGTAAAGCCGCCAGCTGAAGAGTCTAGCATCGGCTTACCTCCTCCACTCTCAAAACATATGAATGCCCAGCCGAGGCAAACATGCATCATATCTATGGAAGGATCGGAGGAGATAGATGAGAAATCCTCACAAACTCCAGAACATGTGCAGGGCCGGCGTGATCACGGGGCTTACCTGGGCAAGTGACAGGGCCAACAGCGCCTCTAGGGGCTCAGAGAGGGAGAGTGTTCTGATGTTTAGCTGCTTCATTGTAGTGCAGGGTGAGTGGGCTGAACATCAGAAGACAGAGAAGGAGAAGGACCTGATCACATGACTGGAAGGTCCTCAACCTAATTACAGTGTGGAGAGCAGCCTGACAGAGAGGAAGAGGGAGAAGACTGAGCTGTAAGTACTGTGTGTCAGTCAGTGTCTGTCAATAATGTGTGTTTGTGTATATTAGTGATGTACATAGTGGATGGATGAGGGGCCTGCTAAGGCTGTCACCCTACGGCCTGCAAAAACCTGGAGCTTGCCCTGAACATGTGCATGCCTTCTTATTGATTATTAGACCGAGTTCAAACTACGTATAACACCGGGCGTTCTGTGACCCCGCCTGGTCACAGTATCTTTGGTGTTACTGTAGATCATCCCTGCTGGTACTGCAGTACCGACCAGATGATCTTCAGTTCTGGTGAATTCGGATGCACACGAGTGCACCTGGATCCCAATTCACTGCTGCACACAATGGAGTGTGCGGCCGGAGCCGCATGCTTCATTGTGTGAACTGACATGTTCTGTGTGGCTGATATTCAATGAATAGCGGCCGCTGAAAACTGACAGAAAGACTGTCAGTTTTTCGTGTGACCAGAAGGAATTGCAGCCGGAGGGTATACCATGTGTATACGCTCTAGCCGGGATTCTATTCATACACATACAAGGTATGTTTTGTATAAATCACAGCCGTTGTTGCAAATTGCAACAACGGCCGTGATTTATGCAAAACATACGTGTTCTGAACATGGCCTTAATGTGTGTGTGTAGAGCTTTAAGAAACTTTATCCTTTAAAAAAAAAAAGTTTATAAAAGTAAGAAAAAAAAAGAGTGAATGCAATGAAAAAAACGGGATCTATAAGTCTATATAACTATCTTTTCCATGGATTCCATAACTTAAACCGTGTGGGTAGAATGTGTCAGTGCATATCTTACTGCAGCATAAAGGGGCAGCCTCACCCCGGCTCCACATACTATGAGCGCGGCTGGATAATCTTTCCATTGTAGTGACATGAAAGGCAGGTCAACACCTGGCACACATCTGACCCTGTCTACAATCGAGGATTCGACGCACATTTATAGTGTGAAAGGACTATACATCGCATCCAAAATATTTGACATTCATTCGATTCAATGTGTAACTATCCCATAGAAACCCAAAGGCTAAGGTGTCACTCCGTAGGCCTCTATCCAAACTGGAGCTACGCCTTTAAATGATCATTGGTATTTTTATATTTGTGCAGCTCGTTTTACTTTGCGCTGTGTACCAAACCTATTTCTCCGTAGAAACTGTCAACAAGCTGGCTAACTGCTGTTGACAGATCTCGACTCATCCAAATAGTCTAAATAACATACATGCAATGGCTAGTCCCTAATGAGCGTGCAAAAAGTGGGTAATACGCCATTCATGAAAGGAGGGCAGCCGCAGCCCGTCGTGCACACAAGGACGCTCTGATTTGTTTTTGGAGGATTAGATGTAAACACATAATGCAGTAAAGGATCCGGTGACAGCAGCTTCTTAATGGTTTCCAGGTGTCAAAAAAGGGTTAACTGTATTTTTACATAATATAATCCACTTACATTTCTATGATACAGCACATGGTTATTTATTCATACAAAGTGATATAGACACAGATAGACCTGTCTCTTCCTGTCAATCATGTAGTAGCTACTGATAACACTGCTTCTCCTTCTCTCCCTCTAAGTCGTAAAGTTGTTCACATCTACATCAATGTTTATAGGAATAGGAGAAAAGAAAAACTTAAAAATAATAACAGTGACAGATGCATCACATAACCAATGCCAACATAATCCGGGGGACCCAAGTAACTTGTGATTGGCTGACAGGCGGCTGAGAAGCTGCAGCTGCCAGGACCAGGAAGCTGTGGAGCATCGGAGAGAAGATCGGGAGCGGGGAGAGGTAAGGTGAAATTTACTTTTATTTAAAAATCTCTATTCTTCCAGCAGCTGCTGAATGTGCTACAGGAAAGGAAGTTTTCTTTCCAGTCTGACACAGTGCTCTCTTCTGCCACCTCTGTCCATGTCAGGAACTGTCGAGAGCAGCAGCAAATCCCCATAGAAAACATGTTCTGCTTTCCAGACTGGAAAGAACATACCACTTCCTGCAGGACATACTGCAGATGATAAGTACTGGAAGACATGAGATTTTTTTTAACAGAAGTAAATTACAAATCTCTAGCACTTTTTGGCACCAGTTGATTTGAAAGAAATTTTTGTTTCGGTGAACGACCCCTTTAACATACTGGGAGGGGGGTTCTTTAATATACACATAATATACTGCACATCATTTTTACAATGTGCCGTAATAAAACATAACAAAAAAACAATGCAAAGCCTATCTGGGTTTAGTTCTTATCTTTTCTCTCAGATTTTGGATAGGAGATGTGCCCCAGTCTATGAGGGTGTTTTCTTCCTGCTGGTGATTATCACTGAACAATAACTGAACACCAGATAGTGCTGCTCCGAGGATGATAAGGCTCCATCTTTCCAACCGCCGCTTCTAATCATAACCAGGTTTGTTCAAACTCTGAAAACTTTTTGTACGAAAATTCATGTCTTTTTGAAGATTTTGCAGATAGTGCGCTAATCTGTTGATGTCTGAGAGAGCACAAATAATTTTGACTAAGTAGTCATGTAAGGTTAGGGCAAGGGTTTATGGGGTATGGCAAGCCCATGGTAATCTGGTAATCATGCTGTACACTTGGGGGTCATGTATGAAGTTGCGGGGGGGGGGGTGGAGTTTGACCCCTAAGACCCCTTGGTATCGCTAGATCAGCTCCCCAGCTCTTTTGTTATAAATAGAGTTCCAGGTCGGTGCAGGACCCGCAGCTCCATTACTTCACAATGAAGGTCCCGGAGAGAAGCGAGCCCGATGTGGCCCTAAATAAAGGCCCACTTGCACTGGTGGATTATCGGACTAAGTGAGTGCCTGTCAACTACATGAAAAGTCATTTGGACAATTCCTACTTGTTAGACGGGTCCCCTGACATTCAGCAGTTTACAAGGTGTCCAACCTGCCATGACCTGCAGTGATCAGTAGGACAACCCTACAGTAGGTGCTCAGTTTCCCTGCAGCGCTGCCACAGGTTAAATGTAGTATTACACAATGCCCGTTCAAAGTAATGAGTAACACAGGATGGGACAGGTCCTCCAGACCGAGAGACGCTATATGTAATTGTTTTTCACTTTGGACAAGATGAAGACGCTAAAAAAGGACATATAAATGGCCATACAAAAGCAAATCAGGAAGGGTAAGCCGCAGCTAGAGAGCTCTGGTACTGACTTATTTATCCTAGAACAATAGGGTCAGGGGAGAAAACGGCAACACACCTTCTCTTCACCGATATAATCTGTCCGTGAAGAGTTCGGGTGGGGCGATGGGACAAAACACCTTGGCAAAGATGGTTGCGCACCATTTATTTACTCCAGCAGCTGTCAGGGGCACGGGAAAAAGTCACTACAAGTGGAAACTTTCCAGTACCTGTGCCCGCAGCGAGTGGTGGGACAGTTCTCTGCACTGATCCCGAGACATCACAATTTGGGGGGGAAAGGCCTGTCCTGGCTGATGGACTGGCCGTTTAGCCAATCAGTGGCTGGAGCAGCATGCCACCCAAGTCACTGACTGGCTGAGCGGCCAGTCCATCAGACAGGTCGTGACATGTCAGAGCCGGAGATCCTGGAGGCCAGCAGGGGTCGCGATGCCGGTCCTGTCTCTCACCGCAGGCAAAGGGAGAGGTAAGTTCGTACTTGTAATCAATTTCCCCCCTGCCCATGCCAGATTTTATATTGTCAGACTTCTCCTTTATTAGAGCCGACAAACCAAAACCCCCAATAACCAAAAATTCTGGGTTTATCCCAAAAGTTTTGTTTGACCGGGGTCTAGGTGTTTAGGCCCCTATCTAGGAATGAGAGAGGAATGAGGAATGAGTGATTCTCTACTTGCCCCCCCCCCCCCCCCCCCCCCCACTTCATGTAAGCCTATGGAGAAAGAAAAGGCATCAGGTCAGGGAGTGAAGCGCTTAGTCATGGGCTTCTCCCAGATTCTTCATTCCTGACCAATGAACAAGCTTGGTGAATTGTCAAAACATTTTTTTTTTTAAAGGGACAGGGACAACCCCTTTAATCTGGCAAATCCCTAATCCATAAAGTCCAGTAAACCAGCACGGAGAGAAGCGGAGACGGATACCAGTAACATTTCCAGGGCCCTATTCATTATTTTATTTTTTTGCCTTTTTTTATTGCTCTTCACATAGGCAGGATGTGCGGCTTGTGCTGTATAGTAGTAAAACGCATTAATTGCTGACCCTGTAAGAGCACTTGAAGAGCGCTGTTTATAGGCCACGGTAAATAAAGTAAGCCATTGACTCCCAGATCCGTCAGTCACACTTCAAGCTTCTGTGGGCAGAAATTTAAACACCAATAAGTGTTCGCTGCTATCACGTTACAGGAGAGCGGCCGGCCGGGGAGCGAGCTTTAATAGAACAGTACAATGCTCTTAACCAGCATCAATTTGTCATTATTTGCTATTGCTGATAAGGAGAAGAACAGGTCTATGTGTAGTGCCGGGCGGCTGGGGATAGAGCGCTGCGGATGGAGCTAGACCTGGGGGGGCAATCACAAATGTGGTAAAGGATGGAAAGGCGGATGGATAGCGTCCTCATAGGCGAAGCAAAAAGTGCAAATAAGAGGGAAGGATAAAGAGGGGAAAAATCCTAAAAACTGAATGCAGCCCAATTCAGTGTCTCTAAATACTCATATGTGCCTATGGTCCCATCTCTCCAGCATCCCTGATTATACTGGTATTCTGATGTCATGTGTTAGTTATGTCTGTATGTGACATCACTATGGGGGAGATTTATCAAACATGGTGTAAAGCGAGACTGGCTCAGTTGCCCCTAGCAACCAATCAGATTCCACCTTTCATTTTCCAAAGAGTCTGTGAGGAATGAAAGGTGGAATCTGATTGGTTGCTAGGGGCAACTGAGCCAGTGTCACTTTACACCATGTTTGATAAATCTCCCCCTATGTGTTATTATCCAATGCTGTGATGTCACAGGGAGCACATTGATTTTATTTCTATGTTTTGTTCATGTTCTGTGACATCATGATGCTTATTACCCTTGTACCATCACATTGTGTACATTATATTCTATTGTTGTGACATTGATGTGTAGATTGTCCCTATACTGTTATGACATTATGTACCGTATTCTATTATTGGTGCATTATGCCTTTACTGTGACATCATTGTTTGTAGGATACCTGTGCTGTTACCTAAATGCATCCCGTTATTGTGACATTATATTGTGTATTATCTCTGTACTGTGCCATCATTGTGTAGTATCCTTGGATTGTAGCATTGTAATGTGTACTATTTCCCTGTACTGTGACATCATTGTGTGTATTATCCCCCCCCTGTACTGTGACATCACTGTGTGTATTATCCCTGTACTGTGACATCACTGTGTGTATTATCCCTGTACTGTGACATCACTGTGTATTATCCCTGTACAGTGACATCACTGTGTGTATTACCCCTGTACTGTGACATCACTGTGTGTATTATCCCTGTACTGTGACATCAATGTGTGTATTATCCCTGTACTGTGACATCACTGTGTGTATTATCCATGTACTGTGATATCACTGTGTATTATCCCTGTACTGTGACATCACTTTGTGTATTATCCCTGTACTGTGACATCACTGTGTATTATCCCTGTACTGTGACATCACTCTGTGCCTTATCCCTGTACTGTGACATCATTGTGTGTACTATCCCTGTACTGTGACATCACTGTGTGCCTTATCCCTGTACTGTGACATCACTGTGTGTATTATCCCTGTACTGTGACATCACTGTGTGTATTATCCATGTACTGTGACATCACTGTGTATTATCCCTGTACTGTGACATCACTGTGTATTATCCCTGTACTGTGACATCACTCTGTGCCTTATCCCTGTACTGTGACATCATTGTGTGTACTATCCCTGTACTGTGACATCACTGTGTGCCTTATCCCTGTACTGTGACATCACTGTGTGTATTATCCCTGTACTGTGACATCACTGTGCGTATTATCCCTGGACTGTGACATCACTGTGTGTATTATCCCTGTACTGTGAAATCACTGTGTATTATCCCTGTACTGTGACATCACTGTGTATTATCCCTGTACAGAGACATCACTGTGTGTATTACCCCTGTACTGTGACATCACTGTGTGTATTATCCCTGTACTGTGACATCAATGTGTGTATTATCCCTGTACTGTGACATCACTGTGTGTATTATCCATGTACTGTGACATCACTGTGTATTATCCCTGTACTGTGACATCACTGTGTGTATTATCCCTGTACTGTGACATCACTGTGTGTATTACCTCTGTACTGTGATATCACTGTGTGTATTATCCCTGTACTGTGACATCAATGTGTGTATTATCCCTGTACTGTGACATCACTGTGTGTATTATCCATGTACTGTGACATCACTGTGTGTATTATCCCTGTACTGTGAAATTACTGTGTGTATTATCCCTGTACTGTGACATCCCTGTGTGTATTTTCCCTGTGCTGTGACATCACTGTGTGTATTATCCCTGTACTGTGACATCACTGTGTATTATCTCTGTACTGTGACATCACTGTGTAGTATCCATGTACTGTGAAATAACTGTGTGTATTATCCCTGTACTGTGACATCACTGTGTGTATTATCCCTGTACTGTGACATCACTGTGTGCCTTATCCCTGTACTGTGACATCACTGTGGGTATTATACCCGTACTGTGACATTACTGTGTATTATCCCTGGACTGTGACATCACTGTGTATTATCCCTGGACTGTGACATCACTGTGTGTGTTATCCCTGGACTGTGACATCACTGTGTGTATTATCCCTGGACTGTGACATCACTGTGTGTATTATCCCTGTTCTGTGACATCACTGTGTATTATCCCCCCCCTGTACTGTGACATCACTGTGTGTATTATCCCTGTACTGTGACATCACTGTGTGTATTATCCCTGTACTGTGACATCACTGTGTGTATTATCCCTGTACTGTGACATCACTGTGTGTATTATCCCTGGACTGTGACATCACTGTGTGTATTATCCCTATCCCTTTCTATCCATGCCCCCATACAGATGAGTTATTAGTATGACATATCTGAGGTCGCACTCTCAGTATTACAGCAGATGTCCCCCGCTGTATCCGGATTCGGCCCCAAAACGATCTTTTCATCGGCTAAATAAACTTGCATACTAGGGGTGCTGCTTATACGATAAGAGTATTATGTCATTTGCATTATAGTATAGATGCCAAAACTGCTTAACATGGCTTAGTACGCTGAACACCGGCCATTCACACGGGTGGGGTGGAAGGAGGGGGGAAAGAAAAAACTCCTTAAATTATAGTCACTCTGTTATTTTTTCTTCTTGTTTGTTTTGATTTTTTTTTTTTTTTTTTTTAACGGTGAAATATTTTGCTAATAATTGTGACAGCGGCGAGGAGCGCTCGTAGATCTCCTGCAACGACATTATTTGAGAATTTGTTCGCTAAACATTTTATGCTAATCCACAGAAGGGATTGAGTGATCTGATAGAGGACACATTCCTTGGGCTAATCTGCGCATATTGGTCGTCTCATCTGATTAATAGCAGACATTTTGGCTTTAAACGCCTCTTAGTATGTGTCACGGATCCACACCTTCGCAGCCATTATGCTTTTATTGGGTGAAATATGCGCTTCATTTTGGTTCGCGGGGTTTCTTATGTCGGGCGAAGACAAGACATTTACGTATAATTCTAGATGGAAAGAGCTTTGGATCCTATATTTAGAGACTCCGATATTAAAAGTATAATTTTCTTTCGGATGCATAAACACTCCAGCGGAACTCTCCATCAAAGGGAATGTTTGTTTCGGCTGAAGGCAAATGGCTGCCGGCGTCTGCTACCTGCAACGGATACGAGAGGAGAATTAAATATTCCCCCCCATGACCGTGACTGGAGAGATTTATTGCTACAGGCCGTGGAGGCCAACCGGTGGCTTTCTATCAAAACTACGACACCCAGTATACCCCGATAGGCTGGGAGGGTTATTAGTTTGCTGTTTTTACTCATCTGTTCCTTAAAGGGGTACTCCGGCGCTGATAAAAAAGAAACAATCAATCATAAACATAGTTTTTACATTTACCATCCCTCCGGAGTCTGTCTCCTTTAAATTTCTCGTTTCCTCTTTGCAGGTCCCTGAAGCTCCAGTTTGTGTCTTCATTTTTTCTTTACTTCCTGGTTTGGGCTTTCCCATGATGTACTTTGTCTCCTGTGATGTCTAACTGACTCTGTAAAACTGTTAGATGGTTTACATCTTGTTCAGCCAATCAGAGCTGAGCGACCTGAGTCATCTGACAAAGGGAGGCTGGCCTAACAGGGCTTAGACCCGCCTCCCTCTTGATTATGTCATTGTCACAAAATGGCTGCCACAGAAAAGCCTGGGATCAACAGTCATTAGGTAAGAATGAGTTTATCACTTCCTGGTGGGGGGTTGAGGGGCAAAAGATAGGGAAGGGGGACAGATAGCTGATTGAAGCATATTACAAAGTTATATAACTTTGTAATGTGTTTCCATTACTGGGAAAAAGCTTTTCACTGGAGTATCCCTTTAAAGGGGATATCTGCTTTTCTTTGATAAAAGTGTCCCTTGACGATAAGTTGATCCCCATGCTTCAACCCCCATTATCTGTAAATGATTGATTTCTCTGCAGTGCCCCCACAGGAAAAGTTAGGTATTACACAATGAGAATCAATGAGCAGTCTGTAATTCTGAACAGGATAGGTCCTCCAGAGAAAAAGGGTCCACGTTCCGGCTTGCTTCAGGGGCTCCCAGCATCTGGACGTCCTGCTCAGCCAATCAGTGTGCGGCCCTGCCGCAGCCACTGATTGGTTCAGCAGGATGTCAGGACTCTGGGAGCCCCCGAAACAAGCCGAAGCGCGGACCTGTATGTACCAGGCCATGGGGGTTAAGGGGGTTGCCTTTTACATACTTGCAGCGGATGACAATTCCGCTGCAAGTATGTAATGCTATTGAAAGTGACAGTTAAGGGATTCGCAGTGGATTTCGCTGCAAACTCACAGTGTGAAATCCGCTGTGGATCAGTTACGTGTAAAGCTTCCTTTAACCTCCTCCCGCCGCTGGGCTGTAAATTCTGCCTGAGGCTGCCTGAGGCTGCAGCAATCTTAATTTACGCCGCATTGATAGCCAGACACCTGCCGCAACTCTCAGCACCGGAGCCACGCTCTGGTGCTGAGAGTAGATACTGCGGTCAGAACAACTGCAGCATCTATAGGGCTTCTGACAGAGAATTCTCCCTTTACAGAGGGAGAATTCTCTGTCCACTGTCCATCGGGGCTCTGTGAAGAAATCGCAGAGCCCTGATGGTAGCCATGGAAACCGGAAACCTCAGGCCGGCGGGTGGAGGGAGTGAAGGCTGGGCACGCGGGGAGCTGGCCCATGAGTTCTTCCCCTCCCCTCTCTCCCCTGCCGTTGTCACAAGATTGTAACAGTGGCAGGGGACAGAGGAGAGGGGGCAGACATACGGATATCAGCTTATGGGATCATTATGATCCCATAAGCTGATGTCCTAAAATGACCTGGGCATTGAGGCATCAATGACCCCAGGCCATGAAAGGGTTGAAGTATATTTGCCAAACTTAAGAACTTTTTAGAAACGACATCATTTTGGTCATTAACATGCCCCTTTTTAACAGGCCACTCCCTCTTTCATATATCACATCACATGCATAAGCTTTATATGGCAGCTGTCAAATATAGCTGTAGCAGAAAAACAACCCATTTGGGGCCTCTGTGTCACTAAGCCGTGGCTGGAAAATACAACTGAATGTGCATCTAGGCAGTGGGGCCGTTGAGTCTGATGATGTAGCTTTCCAGTGCAAACATACATAACTTCCACTGTTTTTCTAGTCATCCCTGACATGTTTCACCACATGTGCAGCTTCATCTGGGGAATGGGTCTATTCCATGTATCTTTTTCTTATGCGACCATCCAAATAACCTATTGGATCTTGATTTTGATGGTATACAATGTGGACAATGATAAAAGTAATGATTACGATTAGTGTAGATTAGACTCAACATTTATCAAACCCAAGCCCTTGGCCTTTGACTCCCGTCAGCTGGAGACCTATGGCTGTATCCATGTTTTCCAGGACTCCCTAGGGTGGCATCCAACTTCTCCAGCCACATAGTCACATAACATTCAGAATTCAGGTTCGGAGAACGTTGCTGAACCTAAAAAGTTCAGCAAGTCCGTTCAACACTAAATACAATGCAATTGAAAGTGGATGTACTTTTGTTCTGCCTAGATGGAGAGTGGTCCTTAGAATGGGAATGCCATTATAATGCTCCATGAAGACCCGTATATGTTATAAGGCAATGTTCACACACAAGTATTTTGGGCCATTTTTGAACAGTAAAATGGTGGTTTTATAGTTCATAATAGTCTAAAAAGACAACTGGAAAATGGAGCAAATGGGTCTTGGTCCCTTTGGTAACTTTTTGCCAATTTTTTGGAGCCTTAAAAAACACCTACAAAAAAGACTGCAAAAATGTTTAAACTCTATGCATCCAGAGTGTTACTAGAATCACTGCCCTTGGTTTTTACACAATGGGAGTAATGGGATTCCATGTAGGTTCTTTGCCGCTTGAACAACCGTGGATGTGTAACCGATAGTCAGACCAATGATCAGCAATGGCCTCACCTCTGTACGGGAGCTTAAGACCTAAAAAAAAAAAAAAAAAAAAGTCAACAAATGGCCAGATATAGTGCAACATAACCTTCTACATGTGTGGCCACATTGTGCAAATATCCCGTTGCTCAATTCTCAGTCACGTAGGGGTCTCAGCCTGTGTGTTGCCAACTTAAGGAATGTAGGTAATCTCCATGACAATGTATGGAGCTCTTCCCAAGATGATTTGGTGTTGTGAATAGATGGCTCATGCTATGCGGTCTATGCAGCCAGAGCCATATATAAGACCCTTTAACCCCTTAAGGGCCTAGCCTATTTTGCCCTTTAGGACACTGATTTATTTATTTATTTATTTTTAATTTTTTTTTTTCAGTCTCCGCAGCTTGTTTTTTGTTGGGTGGTTTGTATTTTTCAATGGCATCACTTTAGGGTACATGTGATGTAAAATGTTATTTTTAGGGAATGAAGAAAATAGAATAAAAATCTGAAATGTTATTTTTTTGGGGGGGGGGCTTTCAATTTTTATGAGACTCCACTCACTATGTGTTACATATTACATACTATCTCTGTTTTGCCTAAAGAGACATACAGTGGTGCCTTGGATTACGAGCATAATTTGTTCCGGGGCAGTGCTTGTAATCCAAATCCACTCTTAAACCAAAGCAAATTTTCCAATAAGAAATCATTGATATGCAGACAATTGGTTCCACACCCCAAAAATAATGATTTATTATTCTGAAAAACATGTAAAACAAATTAAACAAACATTCAGAAACAGCAGAATATGTGATATTATAAGTTACTGTACAGTAATGGAGAGGATGGGAAACACAAGGGTGGACAGAGACTGCAGGGAGCATGAAGGAGTGAGCAGGACAGATGTGGGCACATACATGCAGCGCTCTCTGTCCGGGGAGAGAGGGGTTACAGCTATGGAGAGATTACCTCCACAGTCCTGTCCCCTGATGTAAGCCCCAGCCTGAAGTGGATCTATTATGATTTGGAAGGTAAGGGAGACTTCCTGGGTTAGAGTACAGGGCTGTAGACCCCGCTATGCAGACCATGCCCCTCCCCCACTCACGCTCCCACCCAGCACAGGGAGCTCTTAAACCAAAGCAATGCTCTTAAACCAAGTGACAAATTTGAAAAACTGTGAGCTCTTAAACCAAAACGCTCTTAAACCAAGTTACTCTTAAACCAAGGTACCAAGGTATATTGCCCCCCCCCCCCCCACACACAATAAAAATATTTTTAAAAATATTTGTTTTTGCATAATAATTATAATTATGCCTCATTTTGGGGGCCAGGGTGGAAAAAAAAAACATTCAAGTATTATCTATGTGTTTTTTTACAGGTTGAGGCTATGGTCACACGTAGTATAAGACCGGCCATTCCGTGATAGTACTCCCTACAGCACACAATGGAGCGTGCGGCTGGAGCCGCTCACTCCATTGTGTGAACTGACAGGGTTTCAGGGTATTCAGTGAATAGCGGCTGCAGAAAACTAACATGTCAGTTTTCTACGGCGCCGCTAGGGATCCCGACCGGAGTGTATACCATGTGTATACACTCCGGCCGGGATCCCTCAGCCTGCAGCACTACGTAAGTACCGCAGAAATCAGAGGCGTATCACACCAGTTTTATAGATTGGGCTGTTATAGATGCAATGATACCAATTTTGCATACTGTTTCTAATTACCTAATAAATCCCTTTTTTTTGTGGGAAAAAGGTGTTTTTTGCAACTTTTTTACTCTCACTAGGATACTTTAACACATCATCACTTGATACTTCCATATTACGGCTTTTTATATATTAACAAGGCCTGGAAGGTGTACTAAGATAGTTGACCCAAGGGCCTTAAATAGGCTTAGAAACATATGACTGCAACAGGGTGACAGAAGGGTCCCTATCTAACCAGTAAAATTTACTGACTGCAGCATCTAAGGGGTTAAATGACTTATAATGACACTGTATTGCATATAACATATTGATGACTGCAAACCTGGATTCTGCTTTACTGTGTCAGTCTTTACTGCTGCAATGGCATTACATTCCTGCACCAGGAGGCCCAGGATGAACTGGGGGGGGGGGGGGGGGGCATAATAAACCTTTAACGTTTACAAGGTGGATTAATCTTATGTTTCACATTTTGCTTCTTCCAGGACTATTGCACCAACTTGAGATGTATATGGTGCTTGTAATGCACGCTTCCTGATGGAAAGTTCAGGACTATAACAGTAAACTGCAGGCATATAATCCCAGCTCCCCACTGAGCACATTCCACCCTCTTAGAGGGGAGTTAACATATATCATGAGCCCAGGGGCCACCCATAACTACTGGCGTCTCGCACTCTCCTCTGCGACTGTCAGTCTGTTTTCGTAGCATATTTAGTGACTGTTATATTTTAGTGAAAGCTAGGGAAGGTGCTAGAGTAAAATTACCAACCCCACAATGCCTATAAAGTTATAAAGCAATTAAAAATCCCATTAGCAGCCATTACAAACCTCCGGAGAGCAGAAAGAGACAGAAAAACAAGGCCTACCCATGCCATACCGCCACTCCTGGCACTCGAGGGGTTACAAGATCCTGTAAAACCTAATTTCTCGCAAACGCAAATTTACTGTCATGACTTCACTATCAATTATTCTCACTGTGAGTGAGGGAACGTCATAGAACATATGGCCTGGGTTACATTATAATCCACTCCGCCAGATCTTCACCATCCGGACCTCACTAACTCATGTCCAGTACCATAAGGAAGAGTTGTCAGATGGCGGAAGGGAGAATCCGAGGAGATGGGTAATAAGTGGCAAAATGTATATAGGCCGTGCCCCCAAAACACCCTAAAAAGTAGTGCCCATACCTGCTCCATCCTAACTAAAATAACACTAGAACTCTGATTATGGGTTGCCCCAAAAATATAGACCCTTAATTCTAAAATGAATGTAAAACATAGACCCCCCCCCAAAAAAAAAAAAATACAGACCTCATATTCTAAACTAAATGTAGACCCCAGACCCCGCCCCCAACCACAAAAAAAAAAAAAAAGACCCCATATTCTAAAAAAACTTAAAGTGTCATTGTCGTTTACATTTTTTTTTTTTTGCAGAAATCAATAGTACAGGCGATTTTAAGAAACTTTGTAATTGGGTTTATTAGCCAAAAAATGCATTTTTATCTTGAAAAAGCAGCTTGAAGCTCTCCCCCCTGTCTTTATGGTTCTCTATGGAGAGGGGAGGGGTGGAGGGAGATGAGGCACCAAAACAGGACAACAAAGAGTTAATTTACAGCTACATCACCAGGCTATCTCCTCTGAAGTCAGCACTGACCTCTCTGATCTCTGAATACCAGCTTTCACACAGGTCCCGCTGTGTAATCCTTTTTTCTTTGCTTTCTGCTGGCAACTAATCTCCCTCCTCCATAGGTTACTCACTGATTTAAAAGAGTCAAGATTTCCTGGTAATGAGCAGTGGATGAGAGAGAGGAGGGGGGGGAAGTCTTTTTGAATGCAGAAAATGGAATATTTGCCTAATAAACCCAATTGCTTAGCTGAGCATGCATGTGTTCACAATAGGAGCAGGGGAGTAAGCGGCTGTCAGATTCCTCTGGGGGCACTCAGAGGAGAACAAAAGTATATGGATCTGCACCAGGGGGCCGGCCGGGCTCTGTCCCGGGTGACAGGTTCCCTTTAAGGAAAATCCAATATACTAACTAGGTCAACATACTAACTAGGTCCTAAAATATATGGCCAGCTTTAGGCTGAGTACCATACAGTATATGGCTATGTTCACACCTAGTAAGATACCGGCCGTTCCATGCAGTACTGCCACTGGATTCGGATGCTGATGCATCTGTGCACGCCCGCATCCGAATTCCCCACTGCACACAATGGAGCATGCGTCCAGAGCCGCATGCTCCATTGTGTGCACTGACAGGTTCTCTGCGACTGTGTGTATACACTCCGGCCGGGATTCCCTCAGGTGCAGCACTACGTAAGTGCCGTATTAATTACGCCCTATTATTGTATGGTGGCAGCACTATATAGCAAGTGGAAGTGTTGTTTGTCTTAAGAGTTATTGGCACTATATGGTACAGCTGTTTTCATACCCTATAATAGGAGAGTGAACACCAGTTATCACACAGGTCATGTTTGTGGCTCCCACCACCATGTTTGAGGCTACCAATCCTAACGGTGCAAGTCTCCAAAACGCAAACATAAGATGTCATGTGAGAGGTTACAAGAACTCCTCTGTCCTCTCTTCCCTCCGGCTCAATATATTCATCTTCCTTTACAAGGCGAAGGCTTTTCCACAGACGGCGGTGACAATATCATAATGACGCTACAGTAAATGGAAGGAGTAAGGTATGTAACAATTTCCAGAGGATAATAAAACGGTAACAAGGGAGTTACCTCTGACAAGGTTCCATTGAAGACAGTCGCACTCATTCACTCACTGACTGCAAATCAGCCTTTCTGCCGGACAATAGGCCCAGCAGTGGTCTTTTTATGATTCTGCTTTTCAGATGTTAATGGGGATTGGAACTCTTCTGCCAGGTTTTGTTTTTTTTTTTCTTACCAGAACACAAATTGCGTTTTACAAGACTCGGAGGAGAAGGGGAAAAAAATCTTTTTTTTTTTTTTCTTTTTTTTTTTATTCAGAAAACTGACATGTAAATTACACTCTAAGTGCTCCACTTTAAGACTCTGATCATCTCATAATTGTCACAGTCAATTGTAGCCAACAGACTCTTCAATCCTCAACGCTTTGACAACAAGAGTGAGGATCAAAGTGGGATCAACTCTCCTCAATATCCTTGTGTTTAGGATGTAAAAAAAATATATAAAATAAAAATAACAACAAGGTGTAAAGGCAGAGGAAGGGATGAGGATGCAACGTATTTATAGTTTTAAAGGAAATATAATCAATGAAATTATCTATCAGGGCCCTCGGAGTACAACGGGTCAATAATGGACCAATACAAGATCAAAAGTGTTTTTAAACTGAATAAAGTGCACAGCCCCTTTAAATCAAAAAAATTCCCATTAACCAGTTAAAGGGGCACTCCACTGTGGGAGGATGTTTTCAGACCAACTGGTGTTAGAAAGTTATACAGGTTTGTAATTCACTTCTATTTAAAAATCTCTAGTTTTTCACTACTTATCAGCTGCTGTATGTCCTACAGGAAGTGGTGTATTCTTTCCAGTCTGACACAGTACTCTCTGCTGCCACCTCTGTCCGTGTCAGGAACTGTCCAGAGCAGCAGCAAATCCCCATAGAAAACCTCTCCTGCTCTGGGCAGTTCCTGACATGGGGATGGGTGGCAGCAGAGAGCACTATGTCAGAATGGAAAGAATATACCACTTCCTGCAGGACATACAACAGCTGATAAGTACTGTAAGACTGGAGATTTTTTAATAAAAGTAAATTACAAATCTCTGACACTTTTTGGCACCAGTTGATTTGAAAGAAAATTTTGTTTCGGTAAACGACCCCTTTAACATATATACTCCTCCCAGTGTACACGCAATAAAAATCTGCTCTGTAGATATTAAAAAGTGAGGATCTTAGCAAAGTATTTGATCAAACAGAGCTGTGCTGTTGCACCTTCTGTTTTTTTGTCTGTACTAAAGCCACAAGCAGCGGGCAACCTGCAGTGTGTGAACAGAGTCATACATGTGCTGCCAGTTTTTTCCTTTTTTTCTGTTACATGTGGGGGGGGGGTGGCTACCTCCTGTTGGCCTGCACTCCAACCATGTCCCAAGGTTCCTATAAAAAGAGATCATTTGGCTCCTATCTGCCCAGTTGTAGGCTTATTCAGCCCAGGAGAGGCCATTGCTAGTGTGAAAATGCTAGAGTAGGGACCATATCTCTGAGGACATCTTAACGGGGTGACATGGTACACTCTGTTTGATTAAATAGTTTGCTAAGATCCTCACTTAGCAGGATACACTGAGAGGAGACTATACGGTAAGACCTTGCACCTGTGTGTTGCTGTTGCACCTTCTGTTTTTTTGCGTGATCAGATGTCACCATTCATGTCCCTAACCCTTACCAATAAGCATACTATTTTTTCCCCCGCTATGTTTTATACATGTCTCCTGTCAGCTTAGCAAAAAAAAAAAGTCAGTAAACTCCCCTCGTAATTTTCGTTTTCCTTTTTATAAGGTTTCAGACGAGGGCTGTGTTCAAGCAATTCAGCAGAAGAGAACAGATAGAGCACCAGGCAGGGACCCAATAGCATAATATTTCACTATGGGAAAAGGTCAAACTCTGCCGCACAACTGGATAGACACACCTATGCTGCACAATAAAATCCTAAAAAGTCACAGAGGATCCCATAAATAAGAGGGTGTTTTTTCTGTATTTTTTTTTTTGTTTGTTTGTTTATTGCAAAACGCTCAAGCTGCTCTTCAATCATGAGTTTCATGAAAGCCCCGTCAACTAAAAAGAACAGAACGTGGGAAAAATCACCATCTTTTATGATGACGTCCACAATGCTCTCATTCCTTGAAGCCCACGTCCTACTGTTTTTATTGGGAAACCAAGATACAGTTCAGACCACGATATACGGCACCAAGTTTTTCCTATGCGGGGATGGAGTAACAGGTGGCTTCTTTGATGCAGCGAGGCAGACGATTGCCAGAAAGAACTGATCAATCCACGCCCCAATCACTGGCATCGGTGATCTTGTACAATGTCTATTGGGGCCCTAAGCTACGGCCGTGATGTTCACAAAATAGGGTGTGGCACTAGACACTTTTATATGGTCATCACTGATTGGGCAGTACAAGACGCCCCATAGATAAGGGCAGTTATAACACCCTGGTGTCAGTTTATTCATTCATCCGTAGGAATAACAGAGGAACGGCATAACACAAAGGGGCAGAGTTGCTGTTAAGGCTCCAGCCTAATTTTTACTACAAACCCACTGGGACACCAGCCGGGCCTGTTGGTTGGGTGCCATCCAGCTCGGCTCGACTTGCTCCACATTTATTTTGACAATTTTTAGACACTGTTCGGCCTTGTCTGAGAAAAGGTACGCGGTATTGTCGGACAGTGAAGATGGCCTAAATGTGACATAGAGCACCAAAAATACACGAATTGGTGCACAGTTCTCGCCAAAATTAGCCCCATTTACAGTTGATCTGAACTTGGATTAGACAGGGTAAACTCCTTAACATTGCTGACTGCAAAAATACTGATCCGTTGGTATAAATGGTCAACAGAGTGTCGTCCATAGGCCATCTGCACCCAAGAACCATACACAAAATACAAGTATAAGAACATGGTTTCCACAGTCCATGCATTTACCCGGAGCTACAACCTGGTCAGGATTTGTAGTCCACGCTCAGGACAAATTCCCAGACCATGGAAGCTATAGTAATGTGCATTGGCGCATAGAATAGAATGGTGGATAATCTGAAGGAAATCCATCCATTATTAAAGATGAGTAAACCTCAAGCACTCTAGAGTTTGTCCAAACCTGAACGCTCTGCAATTCCATTACCGGTGGCTGAAGAAGTTGGATGCAGCCCTATGGCTGCCTAGAAAACATGGATATAGCACCAGGCCATAGGCTGTATCCAACGTTTCCAGGCTGTCCTCAGGCTTCTGCCACCTTCTCCAGACATGGTGTTCGTGTTACAATTTTCTGACATTCGCTCAACACTACCTGTAATCAAATGCAGAGCGTTCAAGTTTGGATGAACCGAATCATACTCAAGGTTCACTCATCTCTATACTTTATGGGAGGGAGGATTTGTCAAGACCAGCCTACTTGTACACCAGTCTTAAATTGGGCCCCGTCCCCTTTTGCTCATCAGACTTCTCTAAGAGGCGCACCCGAACCTGAGACCGGCATTCCAAATCTAAACATGATTCCAGCAGGTGTAGATTTGGATCATGATTTACACCTACAAGCACGCCTCCTCTCCACCTTGCTGCATCCTCCCGAGACCCCTCTACCCGCCCATTGGGTGAGCGGGGGATACGGCAGATGTACACCATGAAGAAGGGGCGGGACATTCATAAATGTTCCCCATTGTGTTTACCCTAAATTTGCACTGTCCAACAATTTCTGTAAATTCTAACACCATACAGAATTGAAACTTTGTGCCGAATTTTGAGTATACGCTAAACCTCACCAGGCTCCTACTGAAATATTAGATTGCCAGCTCTTCGGGCTATAAAACTGTAATAAAATTCCTAATGATCCCCATTATCCGTGCATCAAGATCAACTCGGCTCTTTGCATTAAAGTGATGCTGACGATTAGGCAGAAAAAAGGCTAGTGTTCGTCTCCATTTTGGAGTAAGTAAGTTCATTATTTATGCATCTGACTGCAGCAAATTAATCTTTATGGGATGGGATAAGGCATGCCAATGTATAAAGCGAAATAAAGAATCAAATACAAAAGATCACATCACTCAAGTTGAAGCCCTTAAACTGTTAGGAATTAATAATGGCAGGCTTTTGTGGCAATTATAGCGAACCATTAATTCCTGTCCCTCTATAATTAATGAAGACAAGGCTTTTACTTGGGTCTTGATAAACATGTAGACAATTAAATGTCTAATACATGTGTATATTTGCTTTATGGCCTAAATGATCCATCCTGCATGAAGTTATGTGATGTTTGCCGTCAGTTAATTTATAAACAAGCCTTCCTCCTCGATTGGCGATGGGCCGGGTGCCAGGATATACTTATATCATCAAAATGCCGCGGGTGACTACTCAATGTCATCTTCACCGCCTTCCCTCCGTCCTAATAGGCAGATTGCTTGTCACAATGGATAAAATTTAGAAAAACTCCAAAAAATTTGTCCTACAAGACATTAAAATAAGGACGCAGCTTGTCTATGGTATCATATACACCCCGCCAAGGACATGGGTAAAAGTATTAGGGGTGTAGAGGTTGGGGTTACACCCACAGGACCTCAGTGCTTCAGATGCCAAAGTCCTCTACGGCCGCGTTCACATCATAATTTTCCATATATATTCCATGTATTCCATATATATATTCTATATATTCCTAACATTCCATATATATAAAAACAAAGAAGATGTATACGTGAACATACGGTCTTTAGTGGTTACATTCGGGTCTTTTTCCGAACATATACATGTTTTAACTCGGACCCTAAAGTGTGGTGTCAAGCACGTGTATATGGTCGGAACATGACTGTCTACAATTAGAGCATTGAAGTCACCGGGACCCATCCCACTTTGAAAGGATGTTAACATAGATGTGGGATGCCTTGGAGAATCATGATGAGAAATAACTAGTATTAACAAAACGTTGGGGTCAAGGAGTTTCAAGCTATCCCTCCGATGAAGGCCAACATGGTTTTATCCATTGCAGTGTGAACGTAACGTGGCTTTATGCTTTCATCATGGGTTAGGATTGGAAGGCTACATAATACCCGGCCCATGCTCTTCTTGTGTGTCCAATTTTATATCTCACAGGTTCATATGGAATTTAAAAAAAAAAAAAAGTGGTATGTTCCAATGGTACCAAAATGGCAAGTAAAGGTTATATGAGTACGGACTCCACATGCTATCGCATGGACACTGTATATCGCCATACACCACCTTTAATTATTGTTACCAGGGTTGAAGCATATCCCATGTACGATCTGAGAATTGTGCCATGGCTCTGAGAATTGGGCGATCTCTCACCAGCAGTTTCCTGGACACATGTGACCATGACTATAGAAAAAAAAGAACCAATTGAACCAAATTATCCATTGACTTCTTTTTTTCCATCCTTTTCCTCTGATATGAAATTTTTACTTATAATTTTCTACGAGACAAATGTTTCAGGGCCTTAAGGATAAAATTCAACAAGGCCGTTCAGCCAATCCATGAATGAAAGTACAGCAATTCTATGTAACGCAACAGTCAACAAACATTGGGTAAGGATAACTCTAGCCAAGGGCATTGGGTAAGGATAACTCTAGCCATTACTTCATCCAGGGTCTGCCATCGGGGTGTGTGACTGGTTTGGGCACATCACCAGATCAATCAAAAAGGGGGTGCCAGCTCCCAGCAAATCTGGGCAAATGCCAGGGCCACTTCTGGGTGCTGCGCCGACTCCTTTAACTCCTTTAACTCCTTTAACTAAAGGCATGTCTAATGATATGCATAGGGCACCCTAAGTGACAGCACAAAAAAACATTGGCTCCTTGTGCTGTCAATAACTCTGTATCTGTGACTGCTCTGTACCTCCAGGGGTGGGCCGCGCTGTTGGTAGCAAACGTGCCGCGTGCAGGCACATCTGCTATAATATTCGGCTGACGTCACCTGTCCAGACGCACAAAGAAGTCAAGCAGGTGAGGAGGACAGGCACCATGGGGCTGGAGCAGGGAACATCCAGTGCAGGCAGCTGTTTGGCTCTCTGAATAGCTGGGAGTGATGTAGGAGGTAAGTATGTTTTTGTTTTTCACATGTGGGCTTCTGCCCAGAGGGGATATTTACTAGCGATGAGCGAACATGTTCGTATGAACATGACGCTAATTATTCGTGTTCGCCAATCAAGGGCAATTTGTTCAATGATCGGAATGATTATAACAATCATTTTTGAACATATTCGAACTTGCAAACGTACGCCGCTGCCTAATTTACACTTTGCACCTGAAAACCTGTATGCATGTGCGTAGACCGAAACGTACGTTACTACTGTACATTCGTCATTTGTTTGGAAATATTCAGCTAACACGAACCGATCATGATCCTTTTTTTTTTTATGTTTGTGCTCGGGATCTGATTGAACATCGGGATGTTCGCTCATCACTAGTATTTACTATATGGGAATGTTGTGCAGCAGGGGAGCTATTGCACAGGGGGTAAACTATATGGGGATACTACACAGGAGGGCATGCACTATATGGTTGCCACTGCACAAAACAGTCTTTACTATATAGGGACTGTACTATATGGGGACTGCTCTACAGGGGTGCTTGTTCTATATAGGGTTGCACAGGAGAGTCTTTACTATATGGGGGCTGCTCCACAGCTAGGCCTTTACTATGTGGGGGCTACTGTATAGGGGACTGTGTACTATATAGGTGCTGCTGCACTGTGGGGCTTATACTATATGGTGGCTGCTGCACATGGGGGCCTGTACCATTGGGGGCACCAAGAGCAAATTCTGTACAGGGTGCCATTTACCCTAGGGCCACCCCTGACTACATCCATGATCTCTAGAGTAAATTCCTACAAGATGTGTGATGATATAAATCAGCATCAGAATGGAGTCTCCATACTGATCTCTACTTAGGAGCCCCTTTTTCTGTATATAGATAGAAAAAAAAAATAAATGATTTAAGAACAAAGACGTGTACATTTTTATTATCTACTATAGACATGTTAGTAGAATATTCCGTGCATCTCCATAGTCAACCCTTGAAAAGTCGAGTTTAACAACATGTTAACATTCCTGGGCATTTATAGAATACAAACATTTCCAGTATGGTGCCAAACAAATGTTATATTGTAAAAGATGAAACAGAAACATTTACTAATGATTGTTTTTGGAAAACTTTTTTTTTTCTTTCGCTCGGTCTAATTTTTGCTGTATTTTATGCAAGGCAGAGAATTTGGTATTTGGCACCAAAAGTGCACATGAAACTAACGGCTTTACAAAACCACACACTTGGAAACACAATTATTTCCCTGAAACATAGTTTTGGTTTTCAAACTTACAAAGAGCTTGGAAATAGTTGTTTGATTTGTAGGTTGCCAGCACTTCAATCATATTAAGCACATTTTTGGACGCCGAGCAAAGGCCAATAGTAAAAAAGTAAGGTTAAAGAAGTAATGGTATATGCATATTTGTAGCTTGGAAAGGTTGCCATTGTTCCTTGTAAGAAGGATCACACTTTCTGAGGCGTTCTTGCATAATTTAAACTTCATATTAAAGTTTTCATTGATGTTACAAGGATATATAGTATAGTAAAGTTATATTTCATGTTTAACCCATAGAAAACCAGGACATTTTAAGACCAATTTTTTGGCATACTTTTAGTTTTTTAGTGTTAAGCTGTTTTAGTGCAGTTCAAAAAATGTGCTCATCTATACTTACCTGTCCCCACTCACCCAGTGTCCGGTGTACCCCCAGCCACCAAAATCCTATTCAGCCAATGACGCAAAAAAGTACAATTCATTACTAAACTGAACTTTTTGGAAAGTTCGTAATGGATCTCAGTTTGGGAACTTTGGTTCTCTCATCTCTACTTGTCAGCATAGAGAATATAATATAATAATGTAATCATAGTTGGTAAACTTTAGGGTTATCTTCACATATGGTATTTCCATCAGTCTTTTTCTCAATGTTTTTTCGAATAGTACTGACGGAAATACCGTGTGTGAACATAGCATTAGGTTATGTTCACACTACCTATATTTTCGTAAAACTACGGCCATTGTTGCTGATTGCAACAATGGTCGTGATTAATACGAAAATATATGTTGCATTGCTGTCTATGGAATCCCAGCTGGAGTGTATACACATAGTATACACTCCGGCCGAGATCCCTAGAGGCACCACGAGAAACTGACATGTCAGTTTTCTGCGGGCGCTATTCAATGAATAGCGGTCGCAGAAAACTGTGTCAGTGCACACTATGGAGCGAGCGGCTCCGGTGCAGTGGGGAGTTCTGATGTGGGCGCGCACAGATGCTCCCACATCAGAACTCAGCGGCGCTAAAAATCATCCGGCCGTTACTGCCGGGATGATCTTTTCAGAGACGGCTGGTCTCCTACGAGGTCTGAACATGGCCTTAAAATGTGAAGTATTGTTTGAATATTTTATTATTGGCCTCATTGGCTACAATTACTGTGATTGGTTTGTTTGTTTGTTTGTTTGTTTGTTTGTTTGTAACCAACAATGATCGGCTAATTAAGTCTGTTTATGACTTAATTGTTCATAATCATTCATACAAACAATCCCATAGGATTGGTTGGTCATGTTGTGCCAATCAAAGTCTCTTGTGTATGGCTAACATATAGCACAATCTTCTGCATGTGAATCCACCTTGATTATTGACTATTTGTCCTTGATGTGATTTGGCATGAAAAAAAGCACTTTTAGGGTGCCTTCACACCTACCGGATCCACAGCGGATCTCACTTCTGCGGATTCGAAGCGAGAACCGCTGCGGATCCGGTATCAATTCACCCCTATGATAGCACATATTCGCAGTGGGATTGACATCCCGCTGTGAATACGTGCTTTAACTCCCTGGTGCCCGCAGCCCCCCCATCCTGGCCACATCCCCCCATCAGCCCACCCCCAGCCGCCGCCCGCATCCCGCCGCCGAGAGCATACATTACCTGCAGGGAGGCTGCTGGCTCCGGTCCCACTCAGATCAGTTGAGCGGGACCAGAGACGGGAGCCTCACTGCAGCCGTGCCGCCGAGCAGGTAATGTATGCTCGCGGCAGCGGGCCGGAGATGGGCTGATGGGGGGATGTGGCCGGGATGGGGGGGATGTGCCGCCACCGGGGATGGGGGATGTGGCGGCGGGGCTGCGGGCACCAGGGAGTTAAAGCACATATTCACAGCGGGATATGTGCTATCATAGTGGCGAATGGTACCGGATCCGCAGCGGTTCTCGCTTTGAATCCGCAGAAGTGAGATCCGCTGTGGATCCGGTAGGTGTGAAGGCACCCTTAAGAAAATCTTTTTCTTTCAAATACACTGGTGTCAGAAAGTTATAAAAATTTGTAATTTACTTCTATTTAAAAATCTCCAATCTTCCAGTACTCATCAGCTGCTGTATGTCCTGCAGGAAGTGGTGTATTCTTTCCAGTCTGACACGGTGCTCTCTGCTGCCTCCTTTGTCCATGTCAGGAACTGTCCAGAGAGTTTTTTTTATGGGAATTTGCTACTGATCTGGACAGTTCCTGACATGGACAGAGGGGGCAGCAGAGAGCACTATGTCAGACTGGAAAGAATACACCACTTCCTGCAGTAAATACAGCAGATGAAAGGTACTGGAACACTGGAGATTTAAAAAAAAAAAAAAAAGTAAATTACAAATCTGTACAACTTTCTCACACCAGTTGATTTGAAATAAAAAAAATAGATAGATACATAGATAGCACAAGATAATCACGGAGCAGCACTCCAATAGCAAGTAGTGGTAACCTGGTGCCTCTGGATGAGTCTTGACCACGGACTCATAGCAAGCATTTTGTTTGCTGTGCTGCACTTGTTTATCTGCATTTTGATGGAATAAACCTTTGTCACTAGTTTAACGAATATCCGGAGTGCCGTGGAATATATTGAGATATAGATAGATAGATAGATAGATAGATAGATAGATAGGAGATAGATAGATAGATAGATAGATAGATAGATAAATAGATAGATAGATAGATAGATAGATAGATAGATAGATAGATAGATAGGAGATAGATAGATAGATAGATAGATAGGAGATAGATGGATAATAGATAGATAGATAGATAGATAGATATGAGATAGATAGATAGATAGATAGATAGATAGATAGATAGATAGATAGATATCAAAAGGATCGCCCACAGCACTCCAGGTAAGTTGAAAAATCAAGTGTTTTTTATTTCATAGTGGTGCAGCACAGCATACAAGTCAAAGTGCGACGTTTCAACGACCTTCCGTCGTCTTTTTCAAGGTCGTTGAAACGTCGCACTTTGACTTGTATGCTGTGCTGCACCACTATGAAATAAAAAACACTTGATTTTTCAACTTACCTGGAGTGCTGTGGGCGATCCTTTTGATATATTGTGGAGGTCTTGGTCAAGACTACCTGCGGGCACCCGCCTACAACAAGTTGTGCTGCTTTTACTAATTTCATATTAAATAGATAGATAGATAGATAGATAGATAAATGGGAGATAGATGGATAATAGATAGATAGATAGGAGATAGATAGATAGATAGATAGATAGATAGATAGATAGGAGATAGATAGATAGATAGATAGATAGATAGATAGATAGATAGATAGGAGATAGATAGATAGATAGATAGATAGATAGATAGGAGATAGATAGATAGATAGATAGATAGGAGATAGATAGATAGATAGATAGATAGATAGATAGATAGATAGATAGATAGATAGATAGGCAACAGGAGTGTAGTTTGATCTCTAGGCTAAACATATAAGTCTTCATACAATTTTACATATTTGTATAATTGCAGCAACAAGGAATATAGCCGATATACGTGGATATATATATATATATATATATATATATATATGTATATATATATCAGACGCAGTAATCTCTATTTAGGAACAGCGTTAATTAGACTCCGTGAGACCTGCAGATCTCGCTTTTTCCGGCAGGTTATGTCAGACTTTAGTCAACACATTGTTATTAGTGGAAAGCCTGAAACGCACAAAAAGAGGGATAATTGGAGGCGATATCTGAAAGGCCGCAGAAATTATTTGAGTTCCATAAACAGGTGTCAGGGCTGTCGGGGTTTACAAAGGCAACATGGAGTCACTGACTCTCTGCGGACTCTGCTGGGCGATATAGTGGAGAGTGTGTGAGGGTGTCAGTCACTTTATTCTTGGAATTTTCTTTACTTTGGACAAATGTAATAATAAATACAATCAATAAAAATAAATGGAACCATGGGCTATTGCACATTCACAAGGTTCTCTCTGTTAGCAGAAGGGTCGGCTGCCGCCATTGTTACATTTCATCACAAGGTCCCCATAATCATATCACACATTGTTATAATAGTAACAGTACAAATATATACATTGACACCCCGCAGAGTTGTAGGTGCACATGGAAGGTGGGAAGCCATTTACTGGTCTGACCCTAGAAACTCAAGCTACCCCTCTGATGATGGGGCATTTGTCTGCAGTGTATTTGCCATATCCTTTGTGTGAGGTATATGATAAAGAAGAGGATGCAGCTGCAGTATCTCTCCCTCAGTGTAGTAAGAGGTATAAGGTAGAAGGAGGCTGAAGTATCTCTCCCTCAGTGTAGTAAGAGGTATAGGGAAGAAGGAGGCTGCAGTATCTCTCCCTCAGTGTAGTACGAGGTATAAGGAAGGAGGAGGCTGCAGTATCTCTTACTCAGTGTAGTACCAGGTATAAGGAAGGAGGAGGAGGCTGCAGTATCTCTCCCCCAGTGTAGTAAGAGGGATAAGGAAGGAGAAGGAGGCTGCAGTATCTTTCCCTCAGTGTAGTACCAGGTATAAGGAAGGAGGAGGAGGCTGCAGTATCTCTCCATCAGTGTAGTAAGAGGTATAAGGAAGGAGGAGGCTGCAGTATCTTTCCCTCAGTGTAGTACCAGGTATAAGGAAGGAGGAGGAGGCTGCAGTATCTTTTCCTCAGTGTAGTAAGAGGTATAAGGAAGGAGGAGGAGGCTGCAGTATCTCTTACTCAGTGTAGTAACAGGTATAAGGGAGGAGGAGGAGGCTGCAGTATCTTTCCCTCAGTGTAGTACCAGGTATAAGGAAGGAGGAGGAGGCTGCAGTATCTCTCCCTCAGTGTAGTAAAAGGTATAAGGAAGGAGGAGGAGGCTGCAGTATCTCTCTCTCAGTGTAGTAAGAGGTATAAGGAAGGAGGAGGAGGCTGCAGTATCTTTTCCTCAGTGTAGTAAGAGGTATAAGGAAGGAGGAGGAGGCTGCAGTATCTCTTACTCAGTGTAGTACCAGGTAAAAGGAAGGAGGAGGAGGCTGCAGTATCTCTCCATCAGTGTAGTAAGAGGTATAAGGAAGGAGGAGGCTGCAGTATCTCTCTCTCAGTGTAGTAAGAGGTATAAGGAAGGAGGAGGAGGCTGCAGTATCTTTTCCTCAGTGTAGTAAGAGGTATAAGGAAGGAGGAGGAGGCTGCAGTATCTCTTACTCAGTGTAGTACCAGGTAAAAGGAAGGAGGAGGAGGCTGCAGTATCTCTCCATCAGTGTAGTAAGAGGTATAAGGAAGGAGGAGGCTGCAGTATCTTTCCCTCAGTGTAGTACCAGGTATAAGGAAGGAGGAGGAGGCTGCAGTATCTTTTCCTCAGTGTAGTAAGAGGTATAAGGAAGGAGGAGGAGGCTGCAGTATCTCTCCCTCAGTGTAGTAAAAGGTATAAGGAAGGAGGAGGAGGCTGCAGTATCTCTTACTCCGTGTAGTACCAGGTATAAGGAAGGAGGAGGAGGCTGCAGTATCTCTCTCTCAGTGTAGTAAGAGGTATAAGGAAGGAGGAGGAGGCTGCAGTATCTTTTCCTCAGTGTAGTAAGAGGTATAAGGAAGGAGGAGGAGGCTGCAGTATCTCTTACTCAGTGTAGTACCAGGTATAAGGAAGGAGGAGGAGGCTGCAGTATCTCTCCATCAGTGTAGTAAGAGGTATAAGGAAGGAGGAGGCTGCAGTATCTTTCCCTCAGTGTAGTACCAGGTATAAGGAAGGAGGAGGAGGCTGCAGTATCTCTCCATCAGTGTAGTAAGAGGTATAAGGAAGGAGGAGGAGGCTGCAGTATCTCTTACTCAGTGTAGTACCAGGTATAAGGAAGGAGGAGGAGGCTGCAGTATCTCTCCATCAGTGTAGTAAGAGGTATAAGGAAGGAGGAGGCTGCAGTATCTTTCCCTCAGTGTAGTACCAGGTATAAGGAAGGAGGAGGAGGCTGCAGTATCTTTCCCTCAGTGTAGTAAGAGGTATAAGGAAGGAGGAGGAGGCTGCAGTATCTCTCCCTCAGTGTAGTAAGGGGTATAAGGAAGGAGGAGGAGGCTGCAGTATCTTTCCCTCAGTGTAGTAAGAGGTATAAGGAAGGAGGAGGAGGCTGCAGTATCTTTCCCTCAGTGTTGTAAGAGGTATAAGGAAGGAGGAGGAGGCTGCAGTATCTTTCCCTCAGTGTAGTAAGAGGTATAAGGAAGGAGGAGGAGGCTGCAGTATCTTTCCCTCGGTGTAGTAAGAGGTATAAGGAAGGAGGAGGAGGCTGCAGTATCTCTCCCTCAGTGTAGTAAGAGGTATAAGGAAGGAGGAGGAGGCTGCAGTATCTCTTACTCAGTGTAGTACCAGGTATAAGGAAGGAGAAGGCTGCAGTATCTCTCCCTCAGTGTAGTACCAGGTATAAGGAAGGAGGAGGAGGCTGCAGTATCTCTCCCTCAGTGTAGTACCAGGTATAAGGAAGGAGGAGGCTGCAGTATCTCTGACTCAGTGTAGTACCAGGTATAAGGAAGGAGGAGGCTGCAGTATCTCTTACTCAGTGTAGTACCAGGTATAAGGAAGGAGGAGGAGGCTGCAGTATCTCTTACTCAGTGTAGTACCAGGTATAAGGAAGGGGAAGGCTGCAGTATCTTTCCCTCAGTGTAGTACCAGGTATAAGGAAGGAGGAGGAGGCTGCAGTATCTCTTACTCAGTGTAGTACCAGGTATAAGGAAGGGGAAGGCTGCAGTATCTTTCCCTCAGTGTAGTACCAGGTATAAGGAAGGAGGAGGAGGCTGCAGTATCTCTCCCTCAGTGTAGTACCAGGTATAAGGAAGGAGGAGGAGGCTGCAGTATCTCTCCCTCAGTGTAGTAAGAGGTATAAGGAAGGAGGAGGAGGCTGCAGTATCTCTCCCTCAGTGTAGTAAGAGGTATAAGGAAGGAGGAGGAGGCTGCAGTATCTTTCCCTCAGTGTAGTAAGGGGTATAGGGGAGGAGGAGGAGGAGGCTGCAGTATCTCTGCCTCAGTGTAGTGAGGGGTATAGGGAAGAAGGAGGCTGCAGTATCTCTCTCTCTCTCTCTCTCTCTCTCTATCTGTGAATGTCAGGAGTATAAGGAAGGAGGATTAGAAGGCTGCAGTATCTCTCCCTCAGTTTAATGAGAGGTATAGGGAAGGAGGGTGCAGCTGCAATGTCTCTCTCTCAGTGTAGTGAGAGGGATAGGGAAGGATGAGGAGAACGCTGCAATATCTCTCCCTGAAGGTGCATTCACACTGTGGAAAAGAGGCAGAAATTCTGTGTGAAATCCCCGCCGCAGACTCTGCTCGGAATTCCGCCTGCCTCACTGTCTCTGTTTCAATAGTTTTTATTAAGATTTTTTGCATATATATAAGCGACATGAAATGACAATGCTACTATATGAACAGAGCAAATATAGGCTGATGAATAGAAAACTCGATTTTGCTCAGGATTGTGGAAAGACATATACCTATATAATCATGTGGGGGTAGCAGAGCAAGTCAGATCGGAGATCAATAAACACGAAGACAAACAAACAAAAAGATAGGGAATGTTAGAGCATGCTAGCAAAACTGAATATAAAAGAAAGAATCGCAAAGGTAGTAAAGGATACAAACATCAAACACAGTACCAATATAGGTAGACTATGATGCTCAACATTAGGAGTAATAAAAGCTTAGAAACATCATGCCAGGAAACGGGCGGACAATCACGCCACTTGGCATGAGTGGTAGGGGCACAGAGTCCGGCCTATTCAGAGACCTTACAGGGACCTATGGTGAGACCAAGAGTCCAGGCTAAAATGTTCAGGCTAAGTTACAGATAGACATCAAACATAACATGGTGTTGCACCTCCTGGTGTGAGATCAGTAACTGTGAGGAATTTATCCACCTATAAGAAATGCCTTTGTCTCGCAAAGTTCTTGTGACATTGGAAAAGGCACATCGTTTTTGCAAAGTTATTGGGGACAAATCCGTGTAAATTGTGACACCCGAATATTCAGTCGGAAGATGCTGTCTGTCCCTCACTGCTGCCAAGAATTTCGATTTAACATGCATGTAGTGAACCCGAACCACTACGTCCCTCGGGGCATCAGATGGAAGATGAACCGGTCTCGGAAGACGTTTCGCCCAGTCAACTTGTAAATCCGTAGATACCCTGCCTCACTGTCTCAATATTAAGTACAGAACTCTGCGTCTCTCACTGAAAGAATTGACACTCAGTGTGAACACACTCTTAGTGTAGTGAGGAGTATAAGGAAGGATGAGGAGGCTGCAGTATCTCTCCCTCAGTGTAGTGAGGAGTAAAGGGAAGGAGGAGAGGGCTGCTGCAGTATCTCTTCTTCAGTGTAGAAAAGAGCATATAGGAGGATCAGGAGGCTGCAGCATCTCTCCCTTAGTGTAGTGAGAAGTATAGGGAAGGAGGAGAGGGCTGCTGCACTTTCCCTCAGTGAATGTGAGGGGTAAAGAGAAAAAGGAGGAGGTGGCGGCTGCAGCATCTCTCCCTCAGTATAGTGAGGAGTATAGGGAAGGAAAGGGATTTTGTTGCAGTCTCTCTCTGTCGAAATCTGTGTTTGAGACACATTCTGTTGGAAAGGGAGAAGCAGCAGCATGTGAGATATAGAGAGAAGGAGGCATATACAGCTGCAGTATCTCATCATCAGTGCATGTAAGTAGTATAGGGAGGGAGGGCAATAATGTTGCAGTTTTTTGGGTCTTGGCCTATGTGTAGTAAGTGTGGGACTAATACTGTGAGGGGAACAGGGGGGGGGGGGGCAGCTGCAGTATCTCTCCCTCACTGCAAGTGAAAAGTATAGGGAAGAAGGGCCTCAGCCTATATGTGGGACTCATGCTGTGAGAGGGGGAGAGGAGCATCAGGGAGATATCACACAGTACAGCGCTGACATCACACCAGTAAATTTCTACACACTCTACACATGGATAGAGATGAAGTGTTCAAACAATTGCAAATGGATAAAAAAAAAAAAATATATATATATATATATATATATATATATATATATATATATATGCAGGATACATGTAATATTTTCAGGCTGCTCCATATCTCATATCCATCTCCAGCTGCCCAGACATTCTATAAAGGGACACTTAGACAATGGTTGACATGACCCAAGTGCCATCAATATTGTCCCATTATAAGTAATAATTTATGACCATGACATCACCGCTCCTCAGACATTACAAGATATTCCAGATATTTATGACAGCCGTGTAATATACTCAGGTTACACACAGATTTAAAGGCCATTTTCTAATGGATATGTAAAACTATTGGCTTCCTGGGAAAGTTACGTGACAACCACCACGGCTCTTTCAGGGTTGTCACCCAGCTTTCCCATGCCTCTGAATGACGATTGTGCCTGGTTTTATACTGGGTGACAACCCCTGCAGTCTGGGATTCGGGCTTCTCTTTAGGTGACTGTTTTTCCTTCGGCTCTGGATGTTCTCATTGTTTTGACAACGCCCTTTAAGACCTTGTTTATAGAAAAAGAAGAAAAGAAGTCACAAGGCGATGTGTCATGATACAGATTATTCTGACTCTTTCCGAGTGAAAATCTATATCCACATGACTGTCTTACATAACTCCGCAGATAACAGGTCTCTTTCATTCCACTCAGGCGGCCAAACCTAGCCAGTGTTCAGCTTGTGGTCACCGTCTTTCACAGATCTGATTTACTGATTTGCAATGTACGACCGCTGACCGTTAAAGGGGTACTCCAGCGAAAATCTTTTTCTTTCAAATCAACTGTTTTCAGAAAGTTATACAGATTTGGAATTCCCTTCTATTTATTAGTTTTAAGCCTTCCTATACTTATCAGCTGCTGTATGTCCTGCAGGAAGTGGTGTCTTAGTGGTGTCCTAGATAGGAACTGTCCAGAGCAGGGGAGGTTTTCTGTGGGGAATGGTTACTGCTCTGGACAGTTCCTGACATGGACAGAGGTGGCAGCAGAGAGCACTGTGTCAGACTGGAAAGAAAACACCACTTCCTGCAGGACATACAGCAGCTGATAATGACTGGAAGACTTGAAATGTTTAAATAGAAGTAAATTACAAATCTATATAAATTCCTGAACCAGTTCAACCCCTTTAACTGACACCGGGACAGCAACCACTGTACAATGTAAAGATTCAGCAATAAGCAATACAAGTACCATACTCACCTCGTAACCAAACAAAATTAAAAAAGAATCAAAAGTATAATGCGTACATGAAATATATATATTTATTAACCCAGAGCTTGACACTTAAAGGGAAGGCGAGGGGGGGGGGTCGTCCAGCATTACAAGACTGATGTCTGTATACAGTGATCTCAACTGTGGCATAACAGAACCTGCAGAGCTGTCAATCACACTGCAGGAGTAACCAGTATGCTGCTTAGCAGTGTACACAGTGGGGACAACAAAGTGGTCAGATTATTATTTCATAGTAATCCTTCAGATGAAAAAAAAATAAAGGGGTACTTCAGCAAATGTCTTCTAGATGAACTAATGCCAGAAAGTGCAAGAGATCTGTAATTTACTTCTATTTAAAAAAAAAAAAATCTCGTCTTCCAGTACTTATCAGCTGCTGTATGTCCTGCAGGAAGTGGTATATTCTTTCCAGTCTGACACAGTGCTCTCTGCTGCCATCTCTGTCCATGTTAGGAACTGTCCAGAGTAGGCAATGTTTCCTATGGGGATTTGCTACTGCTCTGGACAGTTCCTGACATGGACAGAGTTGGCAGCAGAGAGCACTATGTCAGACTGGAAAGAATATACCACTTCCTGCAGGACATACAGAAGCTGATAAGTACTAGAAGGCTTCAGATTTTTAAATAAAAATAAATTACAAATCTATGTAACTTTCTGAAACCAGTCGATTTAAAAGAAAGAAAATTGCTGGAGTTCCCCTTTAACCTCCATCCATAACACATTAATGGCCTATACTAAAATGTAACTGCCTGGAAAAACTCCTTTTAATGTATTTAGGGGCACCTGGGAAAATTGAATTCCTGTAGAAAATGTTTCCTTCTCTCCTATTGAAACTTACCTGCAAGTAGAGATTGCCTTTACTATGGAGAGTACAGGAAACCAATGGCCGCCTCAATGTTCGTGTATTTAGAACAGCCTGCTCTCATGTTTCCACAATAAAGAAGTCCGGCGAAAATTCATATAAAACTATTGTATTGCCCCCAAAAAGTTATACAAATTACCAATATACACTTATTACTAGAAATACACATAAAGTGTTTTTTTTTCCCTGCACTTACTACTGCATCAAGGCTTCACTTCCTGGATAACGTGGTGATGTCACTTCCTGGATAACATGGTGATGTCACTTCCTGGATAACGTGGTGATGTCACTTCCTGGATAACATGGTGATGTCACTTCCTGGATAACATGGTGATTTCACTTCCTGGATAACATGGTGATGTCACTTCCTGGATAACATGGTGATTTCACTTCCTGGATAACATGGGGATGTCACTTCCTGGATAACATGGTGATGTCACTTCCTGGATAACATGGTGATGTCACAACCCGACTCCTAGAGCTGTGCGGGCTGTGGCTGCTGGAGAGGATGATGGCAGAGGGATGCTCAGTGTCCCTCCAGTGCCCTGTGTCCCTCAGTGTCCCCCTGCCATCATCCTCTCCAGCAGCCACAGCCCGCACAACTCTGGGAGTTGGGTCGTACCATCACCATGTTATCCAGGAAGTGACATCACCATGTTTATCCAGGAAGTGACATCACCATGTTATCCAGGAAGTGACATCACCATGTTATCCAGGAAGTGACATCACCATGTTATCCAGGAAGTGACATCACCATGTTATCCAGGAAGTGAAGCCTTGATGCAGTATTAAGTTTAGGGGAAAAAAATCACTTTATAAGTATTTGCTGTAATCAGTGTATATTGGTGATTTGTATAACTTTTGGGGAGCAATACCGTACTGTAATAAAAATTTTCAACAAACTTCTCCTTTAAGATTGCTGAAAGATTTCTAGGGGGAAAAAAAAGACAAAAAATAAAAAAGCTTGACAATTGTCATATTCTAACCCTGTCACAACATTGCTCGCACGCCCACCTCATCTGCCGCGCACATCAGCTATTCAGCAGACAGGGAGGAAGAAGTGGCGCACATCACATATGCTACGTGTGAGATGCTCTCAGAAATATATCAATATCTACTTGTCTCAGAGATGGAGTCTTCAATCCGACTCTACGGTCAGCGGAGAAAGAAGACGCAACTGATCATCCACTTAAAGTGACACTGTCACCCCCTTTTTACATTCTGACTTCTCTACACAGGTGTAATGGGTACATTTTGCAGTTTTCATATCTTATTTTGTATCATACGTCATGCTGCTTGTTCCAGTAAAAAGTGATCTTTAATCATCTGCAGATTGTGTTAAGTGGGTGGGGGCTTCATAGCAGCAGCCCCGCCCACAGCATCACTGTAGGCCTTG
Source organism: Dendropsophus ebraccatus (assembly GCF_027789765.1). Lineage (NCBI taxonomy): Eukaryota > Metazoa > Chordata > Amphibia > Anura > Hylidae > Dendropsophus > Dendropsophus ebraccatus. The sequence continues at coordinate 18,657,871 of NC_091462.1, read as the reverse complement.
CCCCTCTGTGACGTCATTGCCGCATAGGCCCCACCCCTCAATGCCCATATCGACCTAGTGGAGGTGGGGCCTAGACCTTTAGGCCAGCCTGTTCCAATGGGTCTTGAGGGGGCGGGCCTATGTGCTGATGATGTCGCGGAGGGACGGAGCATACGGTGGCGCTTTGGGCGGGACTAAGTGGCGCTGCTGTTGCCGTGAAGCCACGCCCACTTAACGCAATCTGCAGATGATTAAAGATCACCTTTTACTTGAACAAGCACCATGATGTATGATATAAAATAAGGTATGAAAACTGCTAAATTTACCCTTTACACCTGTGTAGAGATGTCAGAATGCAAAAAGGGGGTGACAGTGTCACAGAGCCACTAACCCTAAAGTCCCTCCATTTCCTGGGTGGCTGAACGCAGTCTATTGTTCTCTGATGTCAGGCACCTTAGGACAGGGAGAGGCTGGCTGTCCTGACAGTGGAGCTTCATGACAGTAACTGGTTCTATGGCTCTTAGCATCCACACTCCGCTATTTTACTGGGAATAGTTTTATTTATATAAACAAAGTCCGGCTATTCCCTATAATGAGATCTAACACTTAGCTCAGCTCTACACATATATCACATATAGGACGTCCAATGCACACAATGCATTAAATAACGGACGTTTTTCCCGCGACATCAAAATAATGAACATGATCGTTATTTTCGGACGTCTTTTGCAAACAGTGGCCGTTTTTTATTAGTTGTTCACACACAGGTTTTCTTTTGTCACTGTTCTTTCTCTGTTTTTACTTTTCAATTAAAGGGAACCTGTCACCCTGTGGCCCCAGGCAGAAACGGACATACCCTGCAATAAAGCTCAATATACTTACCACATCGGTCCTGGTCCCGTCCCAGATCCCGCTGTTGACACAGAGAAATCGCTGAATCTTCTTCTCGTGCCCATTATGGTAATGAGCGCCGCCGGGCCCGAAGTCCAGTCCACGCCTCTTACAGTTGACGCCGGTCTTCTTCCTTCTCGCCGGATCCCGCGCAGTCGCCATGATGGACGTTCTCGGCGCATGTGCAGCTCACAATTGAAGCCGCTCCACAGCTTCACTGTTTACCGCGCATGCGCAGAAGTGACTAGACCTTCGCAACGGCGCCTGCGCGGTAATTCGTGAGAAGACTGAAGACGTCAATCAAGTTCCAGGAGGCGTGGATGGGCGGCAACGAGAAGAGGAGCTCATGAATAAGCTGGACTCATCCGTCAATTCCTATGGACGTTGGACTCATTTCAGCTCATTACCATAATGGGCGCAAGAAGAAGATTCAGCGATTTCTCCGTGTCAACAGCGGGATCCGGGACAGGAACGGGACCGATGTGGTAAGTATATTGAGCTTTATTGCAGGGTATGTCCGTTTCTGCTTGGGGCCACAGGGTGACAGGTTCCCTTTAAGGCAATTAGTAACCCCAAACTAGAATAATGTACCAACAGCCGTTGTTGCACTGAGGATGATGGCTAGCGAGATGGAAGGATTCATTCAGTGCGCAGTCTGCCGCATGTACGCACAACTGGAGCAGGTGTTCCAGGGTGAGTACCGCTGTGACAGATGTGAGCATGTTGCCCATCTAGAAGCTCGAGTTAGAGATCTGGAGAAGCATATTGCAACACTGAGGGAACTTGGCCACCTTGAGAGGGAACTTCGGCTCACTGAGCAGGAAGTTAGTGGGTTAGAGATGGAGGGTGGTGATATAGATCAAGAGGCCCAAGTAAGTAGCTGGGTTAATGTAGTTAGAGGGACCAGTAAGGGATCCAAGAAAAGGAAGGCCACTTCTCCTACTATATGCCCAAGCAAAATTGCCAAGTTAGGTGATGATGCAAGGGCATCCGTGTCAGAAATGGCAGCTCTAGTGGAACCTGTTCTCTCTAACAGCCGGGGGAACAGTCCAACTAGTAGTGGGCGGGATGGTAATGTAGGTAGGCCTAGACAGTTAGTGGTTGTAGGGGATTCTATAATCAGGAAGACGGATAGAATAATTTGTCGCCAAGACCGCCTCAACCGAATGGTTTGCTGTCTCCCTGGTGCCAGGGTTCGGCATGTGGTGGAAAGGGTGGATAAATTACTTGGGGGGGCTGGGGATGACCCAGCTGTCGTGGTCCATGTGGGAACCAATGACAGGATACAAGGTAGGTGGAGGTCTATTAAAAATAATTTTAGAGAACTAGGTGCTAAGTTGAAGGGGAGGACCTCCAAGGTGGTATTCTCTGGAATACTGCCTGTGCCATGCGCATCGCAGGAAAGACAGCGGGAGCTTAGGGAGTTAAATGCATGGCTCAAGTCGTGGTGTAGAGAAGAAGGGTTTGGGTTTTTAGAGCACTGGGCTGACTTTTCATTGGGGTACAAACTGTTTTCCGCAGATAATTTGCACCTTAATGGAAGGGGGTCCGCTGTGCTGGGGGAGAGAATCCTAGAAGGGGTGGAGGGGTTTTTAAACTAGGGATGTGGAGGGAGGACAATGTAGTGTGTAATATAGTGGTGGATAGGTTAGAGAGGGGACAGAACAATGAGGAGGGAGGAGAAGGGTCCTGTGGGGGGAGGATAAAAACAGTGCATAGGGAGATCCATATGTTGCGGATGAACAGTGAGGATGATTGTGGCCACAGCACAGTAATAATTCCCATTTCTTATAATGAAGCGGTTAAACTCAATGGTAATATAAAGTGTATGGTAACTAATGCCAGAAGTCTAGCCAGCAAGATGGGGGAGCTGGAGGCCTTGGTTCTGGAGGAGTCCATTGATGTGGTTGGTGTGACTGAGACATGGCTGGACTCCTCACATGACTGGGCTGTCAATATTCAGGGATTTACGTTGTTCAGAAGGGACCGGGTGGGCAGAAGGGGAGGAGGAGTATGTCTGTATGTCAGAAATGATATTAAAGTGAGTGTAAAAGATGCAATAGTGGGCGATGACTGTGATGATGTGGAAGCATTATGGGTAGAACTACAGAAGGAGGTAAAGAGTGAAAAAATTATTCTTGGTGTAATCTATAGACCCCCCAACATTACTGAGGAGGTAGATGGCCAGTTGAATAGACAAATAGAGCGGGCTGCCCGGGAGGGAACAGTAGTGATAATGGGGGACCTCAACTACCCAGATATAGATTGGGGTCACGGTTCAGCTAAAACCACAAAGGGGAGGGAATTTCTTAACCTTCTGCAGGATAATTTTCTGGGCCAGTTTGTGGAGGAGCCAACTAGAAGTGATGCCTTGTTGGATCTGGTTATTTCTAACAACGCTGAGCTGGTTGGGGATGTCACTGTCCATGAACACCTGGGTAATAGTGACCACAATATAGTGACTTTTAGCTTAAAGTGTAGAAAAGAAAAACATGTTGGGAGGGCAAAAACTCTTAATTTTAAAAGGGCAAATTTTCTTGGGTTAAGGGCAGAACTTCAGGGCATAGACTGGGAGCGGCTGCTGTCACATACAGATACAGCTAATAAATGGGAAATCTTCAAATCCACATTAAATAACTGTACTGCCAAATATATTCCTATGGGTAACAAATATAAACGGTTAAAATCCAATCCCACATGGCTTACAACCAAGGTTAGAAGGGCTATAAATGAGAAAAAAGGGGCATTCAAAAAATATAAATCAGAGGGGTCAGCTGTAGCATTTAAACATTACAAAGAAGTCAACAAAACCTGTAAAAATGTAATAAAAGCAGCAAAAATTCACAATGAAAGGCAGGTAGCTATAGAAAGCAAAAGAAACCCCAAAAAATTCTTCAAATATATTAATGCAAAAAAACCAAGGTCAGAGCATGTAGGACCCCTAAATAATGGCGACGGGGAATTAATAACTGGGGATCAGGAGAAAGCTGAGTTACTTAATGGGTTCTTCCGTTCTGTATATACAAAAGAGGATGGAGCTGTGGTGGGTGGGGCCAGTACTGAGGTGGGTGGGGCCAGTGCTGCTAACACATGTAATGTACTGAACTGGTTTACTATAGATATGGTCCAAGATAAATTAAACAAACTCAATGTAACCAAAGCTCCAGGGCCTGATGGATTGCACCCCAGAGTTCTTAGGGAACTCAGTTCTGTAATTTCACTACCCTTGTATGAAATATTCCGTGATTCTTTGCTTACTGGTATTGTGCCGAGGGACTGGCGTAAGGCAAATGTAATGCCGATCTTCAAAAAGGGCTCTCGAACTTCCCCAGGTAACTATAGACCCGTAAGCTTAACGTCCATTGTGGGGAAACTATTTGAGGGGCTTATAAGGGACTACATCCAGGAGTATGTAGTGGCTAATAGTATTATAAGTGATAACCAGCATGGTTTTACTAAGGACAGAAGCTGTCAAACCAACCTAATATGTTTCTATGAAGAGGTAAGTAGAAGCCTGGATGGCGGCGCGGCTGTGGATATAGTGTACCTGGATTTTGCAAAAGCGTTTGACACAGTTCCTCATGGACGTCTGATGGGTAAGTTAAAGTCTATTGGTTTGGAAAATTTAATGTGTAACTGGATTGAAAACTGGCTTAATAATCGTACCCAGAGAGTGGTGGTCAATGATTCCTACTCCGAATGGTCCCCGGTAATAAGTGGTGTACCCCAAGGGTCAGTACTGGGCCCTCTTCTGTTTAACTTGTTTATTAATGATATTGAGAATGGAATTAACAGCAATGTTTCTATCTTTGCAGATGACACCAAGCTTTGTAGTACAGTACAGTCTATGGAGGATGTGCAGATGTTACAGGATGACTTAGACACTCTGAGTGTTTGGGCGTCCACTTGGCAAATGAGGTTCAATGTGGATAAATGTAAAGTTATGCACCTGGGTACTAATAACCCGCATGCATCATATGTCCTGGGGGGAGTTACTCTGGGAGAGTCGCTGATGGAGAAGGATCTGGGTGTACTTGTAGATAATAGACTACAGAACAGTACACAATGTCAGTCAGCTGCTTCTAAGGCCAGTAGGATATTGTCATGCATTAAAACAGGCATGGACTCTCGGGACAGGGATATAATATTACCGCTTTATAAAGCTTTGGTGCGGCCCCATCTGGAGTATGCCGTCCAGTTTTGGAACCCGATTCATAAAAAGGATGTTCTAGAGCTGGAGAGGGTACAAAGACGGGCAACTAAACTAATAAGGGGAATGGAGCATCTTAGTTATGAGGAGAGATTAAAAGAATTACATTTGTTTAGTCTGGAGAAGAGACGTTTAAGGGGAGATATGATTAACTTATTTAAATATATAAATGGCCCCTACAAGAGATATGGGGAAAAGATGTTCCAGGTAAAACCCCCTCAAAGGACAAGAGGGCACTGCCTCCGCCTGGAGAAAAAAAGGTTCAATCTCCGGAGGCGACAAGCCTTCTTTACCATGAGAACTGTGAATCTGTGGAACAGTCTACCACAGGATCTGGTCACAGCAAAAACAGTAGAGGGCTTCAAAACAGGGCTAGACAAGTTCTTAGACCAAAATAATATAGATGCATATGTATAGAACATATCACCCCTCCCCCTTCCCTGTATCCATCCGCTCCGTGGTTGAACTTGATGGACATGTGTCTTTTTTCAACCGTATTAACTATGTAACTATGTAACTATGTAACTATGTAACTATGTAACTATGTAACTATGTCATTGCCCTAAGGGAAGGCCAGACAGCTAAATGACGTCCGTTATTTTAGACTCAAAATAACGGACGTCATTTTAAACGGAGCTCAAAAGACGTCGTGTGAACATAGCCTTACAAGGTTTGCAATAGCTATGTGTCCATCCTTAGATTTTATTTTTATATTATTATTATTTATTGTATTTATTATGTTAAAACAAATTAAATAAAAATACAAATGTTGCAAAATGTGTGAATGCAGAATGTGTAAGAAAAAGAATAAATGTTGCAAAAAAAAATATATATATATATATACACACACACCACTGAATTATAGCTTCTGCCGTTTGGCATAGGGAGTCAGAGATGTAAGGTGTTGGGCAGCGGTTACTTGCTGATCTCTGCCATCAGGTGAGGAAGAGGAAGGTGTGAGGTGCGGTGTGGTTGCAGGTGTGGTTTGTTGTTGTTTTATTCTCTGTCTTTTCTTACACAGAAGCTCGGTGGTTACATTACGGTCTTTGAAGTGGGTAGACATAGTGCAGACGTTGTTCCGGTAATAGTGTCAATCGTCTTCCAGTTTGCAGCAGGTAACCTAATCCTAATCTCAGAGACAATAACCACGTGTAGTCCGTACAGCGAAAGCAGCGAGACTACTACAGGGCTGCCTTCTCTTCTTACCTGTTATAATAATATATCAGCATAACAATATATATTATATTCACCGTATTCACTAGAATTTATTCTTATTATATTATTATTATTATTATTATTATTATTATTATTATTGCATAATAATAATAATAATAATAATAATAATAATAATAATAATAATAATTATTATTATTATTATTATTATTATTATTATTATTATTATTATTATTATTATTTTGTCCTCTAAGTGGCATTATTAATGGTGGTAAAACAATAATATTCCCCCTGGCTTTTCCGTCAGTGACTGAATGGTGCTGCTGCTGAAGAACGAATAGATTCTTATATTGATCCTACAATATGTATTATACTCCAGAGCAGCATTCACAGTTTCTGTATGTTGCAGATGGAAACAGACAGCCATCTTGTTATCATCTCCTCTTCCTCATCACCACCAGCTTCCTTACCTCCCCAACTGAACTGAGCTTCTACATTCAGAGAACAGTAAGATATCCCAATATTTCATCCCCAAAGCCTACAGAATAGTGAGTGCAGCTCTGGAGTATAATACAGGATGTAACTCAGGATCAGCACAGGATGAGCAATATAATGCAGGTACACAGTGACCCCACCAGCAGAATAGTTAGTGCAGCTCTGGGGTATTATACAGTATGTAACTCAGGATCAGTGCAGGATCAGTAATGTAATGTATGTACACAGTGACCTCACAAGCAGAATAGCGAGTGCAGCTCTGGAGTATAATACAGGATGTAACTCAGGATCAGTGCAGGATCAGTAATGTAATGTATGTCCACAGTGACCCCACCAGCAGAATAGTGAGTGCAGCTCTGGAGTATAATACAGAAACTCAGGATCAGTGGTATAGTCAGTGGTTTCCATTAGGTCGGGGTCTGTAATTTAATGGATATAGCAGAGCAAGATGTGTACAAAACTTTTCTAAAGGGAATTTGTTCCACATTCAGCCGCCTTTTAGATGTCGGGGCTTTCCACCTTACGTTAATGTATTGACGTGTACATCCTGCCCTGGAAGAAATAGTTTCTTTGATTTCTTGCTTACTTGTGTTGTGTGTTGTTTTTCTCACAATGCTATAATCTATTCTATTCTTCTATATTCCAAAAATAAAAAGAATGTACATTGTCAATTTTCAAAAAGTTCTGTTTTTTTTTTTTCTATAGAATTTGCTTATATAATATTTCGAGGAGAAACATTCAGTGCCGAAACCGATACACTATATTCTACCTGGTGCAGGACCTAGGGGGCGGGGCAAAATATACACAATAAAAAACTCAGTGTCATGCTCCTCCCCCTTCACTCCGGCACTGGACCTAACACAGTGCCTCAGCTTTGCCCGCAGCGTCTTTAAGGTGGAACGTAAACCATAAAACCCCCGTGCTAATATTTCAAAATGAATGTGGAAACTCTTAAAAAATTTCATGTCCTATTTTTTGATCTCATTGCTTTGTTTTCAGACCCTAAAACGGGCACGGCTTTGAAGAATAAAAGCCGGTGGGATTGGGTAAAGGGGGGAGATAAAGTGTGTCGCTCCCTTTAAAGCGCTCACTGTGTAATTCCTTCAAGCCCCGACATTAAGTTTGGAATGTGTATTAAAAATAATTACAAGCAGAACTTAGAGAAAAGTTTGGGGAATATTATTGACTTTATGTTTTTTTCCTATGAGAATGGAACTAAAGTAATCATATATTAGATATGCAAATAGATCTTAAGATCACAGATAGAGAAATTATTCCAAAGATTAATTATTCATCATAAAAAATACCCATTAATAATTCTGGCAGATAATGGCCCCTTTTCTGGGTCTGTTCATATGCAAAATTAGCTTTAATACTTATGATCAATTAACATATAGCAAATGCAAAACAGATGGTAAACAAATAGAAGTCTGTGTGTTTACGGCTTTTATGTACTTTGTATCATTGTGTCGTTTATTATGCTAATGGCACCTACTCATTAGCGGGAGGATGGCCACACAGGGTGCAATATTGTTGAGTCCAGTTGGTCAATGCCACCAACCATCGTGTTCTGGACCACAAATGGCTCAACCAACATGATGGACGTTTGGGGTTCTGGCATCATATTTATGGTGGAATCCAATAAAAACTATGGGGGGCATTTAGTATTGCATCTAATATGCGCAATTTTTGTATGATTTTTTTACCCAGCCGAATCGGACAAATTTAAAAAATTTTCATAAATTTGTGAATTTAAAAAAAAAAAAAAAATTATTGCAGAATATTCACAAAAACATTGCATAAAAAATTCAGCTGCTACTGACCAGACGTAGGTCTGCACTTGTTTTTGCAATTTTTTTTTTTTTTAATTGTACAAATGATAAATTGGGTGCAAATCCCAGATTTTTTGTGTGGATACTCAAAACAGGCAGATTTAAAAAAAAAAAAAAAAAAAAATTGCACCTTAAAAATATTCGCCTGTTGCCTACTGGTTCATACATAGAACTTCCACAATAGAACATCCAAGAAATGGGTGCAAAAACCCTATATTAAAAAAGAAATAGGCGCAACACCCTTGGTGAGTGTCCCCCTATGTTTCTTTCCAATTGACTTTAATGGGTAATCTGTTGTGGGTCAGAGACCCTATTAGCGTTATCTAGGGTTCCTTTTTGGTGTTTTCTCCAGGAAATGTACCCATTCCCTATCGGTAGTATCAGTGGGAGTCTGACTGACTGCTGAGACCCCCACTGGTCTTATGTAGCCAATATCCAGGGGTGTTCAACATTCTCAATATTTCTGAACCCTAACATAAACCATCAACTAAATCATGGAAAACCCAGCAACCAGATCCAGCCTTAAAGGGGAAGGACGGAAGTATGACATTAATGGCCTGTCAATTTAGGGTCCATCTCCCTGTTGACTGTAGGGGCTGTTCTGCAGTGACTGTCATGCTCTCTTTATAGCAGCATAAATTATCTAGTGGCTGTTCCTGGTACAGCAGCCATTTATGAGCATAGGACCAACCCCAGTCATCTGCAGTACCAGTGTCAGCCACTACTAAATGGAGCTATGTCTCTTAAGCACAGTAAGAAATACATCTCTCACCAAAGAGCTGTAGCCCCTTTAGTCAAGTGTCCTGCAACACCTAATAATAGAAACTAGAAATCCATTTATATGTCTAGATTTAAAGGAATATTACTTTAATATAAGGGTCACCACTGGCCTTAAAGGGATTATCCAGGAATAGAAAAACATGGCCGCTTTCTTCCAGAAACAGCACGAGTTTTGTCCCTAGTTTGGGCGCTGGTTTGCAATTCAGCTCCATTTACTTCAATGGAACTGAGCTGCAAAACCCTCAACCAAACTGGAGACAAGAGTCATGTTGTTTCTGGAAGAAAGTGGCCATGTTTTTCTAAGACCTTTAAAGGGGTTATCCAGCGCTACAAAAACATGAACGCTTTCTTTCATAGAAAGCACCACTCTTATTTCCAGTTCAGGTGTGGTTTGTAATTAAGGAGGTATCCCATAAAAATTCACTTTTCCCCATCCACAAGATAGGGGCAAAGTAGGAGATCATGGGGGGTCTGACCTCTGTAGCCCCCACTATTGGGCCCTGGAAGCTCTGTTATGAATAGGAGCGTGAACCGTGGCTCTATTCATAACAGAGTCGACGGGCTCCCCCCCCCCCCCCCCCCCCCCAACCCCACGAATTCCTAGGATAGGGAAAAAGTGAATTTTTCCGGGAATAACCCTTTAAGCTCTATTCACTTCAATGGAACTGAGTAGCAAAACCTGTACCCAAACTGGAGACAAGAGTGGTGCTGTTTCTAGAAGAAAGTGGCCATGTTTTTGTAACCCCTTTAATGCCTGCACCCCTTATGCAGATCCTGGTGCCCAAACTTGCAGAAAAGCAGCTGCAGCAAATGCAACTGTATTCTAGAATGTATTGATCTGACAGTATTCTTTATGGAAACTACCTGGAAGTATAATTTATATACTATATTATTTGATGGTGCGCCATATTCAGTGCATCAGTCACCTACCAATCTATAGGTGACCCCCAGTAGCTACAGCTTTGCTTTAGGCCACCAGTTTATGAGATGAATCAGATATAGACTGAATCCTAAGTAAGCCAGGCCTGATAGATCTCCATATAATACATCCACGTGGCGGTAGAATGTATTACCTGGTGTAAGCAGTTTGTTCTATCGCGGCTTTCCCTGAATGTAACATTCTTTTTGAGTTCTAAAGATGTGAAAACAAACAAATAAACCTCCCGCTTGTAGAAGTGAGCGATTTCAAGGGGAACAAAAACCTCCTGTGTAATAGACTTTTCTTTGAACGCGGAGACTGCTGAGTCAGAACTGTGAATCGAGGAAACACACCTTATCTTGTTTCTCAATGATGCTAAGAAAACGTTATTGTCAGCTCTCCGAGGTCACTCGCTTCGTGCCTCCATTCTTCCATTCATTCAGCATTAATAACTGCTTTGGGCTGTCAAAATATATTCCCGACGAGAAGATATGATATATAACATGGACAAAAGACATTTACAGTGGAATATACAAAGGGATGAAAACAATCTTCAAGGGAGAGAGAGCCAAGTACAGAAAATTAGAGGGTTTCTGATGTCCCATTATGAGGACGGAGCCGTATGTAGATTTCCGTGCGGTGTGTTTCTTTTAAAGGGGTTATCCAGGATTAATAAAACATAGCTGCTTTCTTCTAAAAATAGCGCCACCGTTGTTTGTGGTATTATAACTTTGCTCTATTCGCGTCGATAGGACGGAGCTGCAATACTGCACACAGACTGAGGACAAGAGTGGCGCTGTTTCTGTTTTGTTGTTGTTTTTCTCACACAGGATAGTGGAATGGAATTAAATTGTATCCAAAAAACAAATATAATTTCACATGTGTATAAGAATGGTGGATACATGAGACAGATAGATAGATAGATAGATAGATAGATAGATAGATAGATAGATAGGAGATAGATAGATAGATAGATAGATAGATAGATAGATAGATAGATAGATAGATAGATAGGAGATAGATAGATAGATAGATAGATAGATAGATAGAAGATAGATAGATAGATAGATAGATAGATAGATAGATAGATGATAGATAGATAGATAGATAGATAGATAGATAGATAGATAGGAGATAGATAGATAGATAGGAGATAGATAGGAGATAGATAGATAGATAGATAGATAGATAGATAGATAGATAGATAGATAGATAGGAGATAGATAGATAGATAGATAGATAGGAGATAGATAGATAGATAGATAGATAGGAGATAGATAGATAGATAGATAGATAGATAGATAGATAGATAGATAGAAGATAGATAGATAGATAGATAGATAGATAGATAGATAGATAGGAGATAGATAGATAGATAGATAGATAGATAGATAGATAAATAGGAGATAGATAGATAGGAGATAGATAGATAGATAGATAGATAGATAGATAGAAGATAGATAGATAGATAGATAGATAGATAGATAGATAGATAGATAGATAGATAGATAGGAGATAGATAGATAGATAGATAGATAGATAGATAGATAGATAGATAGGAGATAGATAGATAGGAGATAGATAGATAGATAGATAGATAGATAGATAGATAGATAGATAAATAGGAGATAGATAGATAGATAGATAGATAGATAGATAGATAGATAGTCGACCATGTTTTTTGTCTGTCAAAAAAAAATTGATCCTTTTTGATCAGTTTTTTTTAGAACGGAAGTCCATGGAAAAATGAATGCACACACTTGCAACCATTTTTTCTATCCGTTTCTTATCAGTTTTTTGTAAAAACGAATGAAAAAAAGGATTGTAAAAACGTAGTGTGAACCCAGCCTTATCTGCCAAAGATTTGAAGCCAAAGCCAGGAACAGACTATAAACAGTGAACAGGTCATAAAAGAAAGCCTGATATTTCTCCTCTTTTCAAATCCATTCCTGGTTTTGGCTTCAAATCTTTGGCAGATAAACTGTCAGATAATCTTTCTAAGTAAATGGACCCATATAGTAAGATATTCTTTGATGCCCATAGCAACCAATCACAGCTCGGCTTTCAGTTCTCATATTGCAGAGGTAAAATGAAAGCTGAGCTGTGATTGGTTGCTATGGGCATCAAAGAATATCTTACTGTAAGACGGACAGTACAGTCTATTCTCAGGGACCCTTCAGTCCATATATTCTATAATGGACCTGGGCCTGCACATGATATGAGCCAGCTACTAATGCCGATAATACAATGGGCAGCTGGTGGGCCTCCATCATGCAGCATGGGCCAAACCTAGTGCACTTATATCGGAGAACACTCTATACACATGGGGGAGATTTATCAAACATGGTATAAAGTGAAACTGGCTCAGTTGCCCCTAGCAACCAATCAGATTCCACCTTTCATTTTCCAAAGAGTCTGTGAGGAGTGAAAGGTGGAATCTGATTGGTTGCTAGGGGCAACTGAGCCAGTTTCACTTTATACCATGTTGGATAAATCTCCCCCATTGTGTTTGCTGGAGTGGAGCTCACACAGTGGTATACAGCGTATATAGAGATCTGGTGATTCACTATCACTTGTTATCAGTCCACAACATAAGAGTGAGCGGTGCAGGATCATCACACCCATCAGTACAAGAACACTGGCCGGAAACTCAACCTTCATGTGAGGACAATCTGCAGGGAAGTGGGCCGGCCGCCCCATGACTGATCACCGGCCCCCCGGCACCATTGTGGCCTCTGTTGTTTAGGAGCAGGAGGAGGAGGAGGATTAGTAACTATGTCCAGCTCAGATTAGTGTACAGTGTAGGAGGAGATGACATGGCTGAGTAATGGATCTGAGTGACTACTAGGCTGAGTGCACAAGCTTGGAGGGGAGTCCTGGACCTATGCTGGGTCTTATACTATACTCCTATATGGGTCTCTATTTCTGCATCTCAGATCACACTACCCTCATAAGTAAGACTAGGCCTACACTACTGGATGGACTGCTGGAGAGAAGTATGCGGGCCATAGGCCATTCATTGTGCACCAGTGCATCGTGGGAATATTGTCATCATATACACAACTTTGTATACTGACTTTTCTAAATATTGTGTGGTGGCAAAAATATATCTGTCTGTGTTTATATCATTTTGTATGAGCTAACACATGGATTTGCACATTAATATGTGTGTCCAGGTAAAATGGTGTTTCACGTTTACCGAGATAGATAGATAGATAGATAGATAGATAGGAAATAGATAGATAGATAGATAGATAGATAATAGATAGATAGATAGATAGATAGATAGATAGATAGGAGATAGATAGATAGATAGATAGATAGATAGATAGATAGATAGGAGATAGATAGATAGATAGATAATAGATAGATAGATAGGAGATAGATAGATAGATAGATAGATAGATAGATAGATAATAGATAGATAGATAGGAGATAGATAGATAGATAGATAGATAGATAGATAGATAGATAATAGAATAATAGATAGATAGATAGATAGATAGATAGATAGATAGATAGGAGATAGATAGATAGATAGATAGATAGATAGATAGGAGATAGATAGATAGATAGGAGATAGGAGATAGATAGATAGATAGATAGATAGATAGATAGATAGATAGATAGATAGATAGGAGATAGATAGATAGATAGATAGATAGATAGATAGGAGATATATAGATAGATAGATAGATATTTGCATACATATATAAATATAGTAATTAACAGTTAACACACACGCACAAAGTGCATCACATAACTTTATTGAAAGGGTTAAATACAATGGGGGTATTTGGCATTCGGGTAGATGTGATTCTGTGTTCACCTTTTAGAAGGCCCCAATCCCCATTGTTCACCTACCTCTTAGGGGGTGGGTACTTTCCGTCAGATGCTGGTGTCCAGGGGGCCCCATGGCTGCGGCCCTATAAACATTGTATAATAATAGGAGGTGAGAGCAGATGACAGATTGTGCATCAGTTTCCAAGGACTTCAGACAGACACGTTGTTCTTCGGCGGTGCTGCACTTACTATTGTGCAACCACCAGATGACAGGGACTATATAGATATAGCAGTGCTACATGTATATGTATATGGACATTGTACTTGCACAATTTGCTTTGACCCCTGACCTCCGAGCCTTTATCTGTCCATGGCAATGAGAACAGCCAAGTGCGAATGTATTAGTGGAGTATTAAGGGTAAGGGGGGAGTCTCTCTAGTAGTTAGTATGCTGTGCGGTGCATAGTGGGAAAGTAGTCCTAGGAGTCCAGGGATGAGCACACTATGGGGAGCAGATGCTGACTGTTCACTCAGCTCCTACATATACTAAGGTCTGATAGGAACAGATTCATTGAGGCCAAGGATAAGCTGATTGAGGCGATGCCTGCAATGATCCTGGATTCATAGGTGATTCACAAGCAGCAAAACAACAGCTGCTTTCAGTCTCATTCTGCCAGGTCAGGGTGCAGCAATAAATATACCGCTCTGAGACATGAGGACACTGACTTCATTAAGGAGCAATTCCACCCCAATGTCTTTGCTACAATAAGCATCCAATACACCCATAGGGGTTAAAGGAGAAAACAAAAAAACACCCTTGCCTGTCTGCTTCCCCGCTTCATTGTCCCAACTTGGGACCCATAGTAACATTGAAGGTCTTTCTTCTTGACAAGAGAATCCCTTTAAATTATCTGTGAGTGAATGGAGTCACTTTTTGGCTCCTGGGGCCACAACACTCAAAGGGGGTCCACACCATTATGTGCAATGGGAATTCTGCAAATGTTGTTGCAAAAAAAAGAAATTCCATGCATATCTGAAGCTGTATTTTTTTTTTGTTCAGGAAACAGCGCCACTCTCATATATGGGTTGTTTGCGGTACTGCAGCCCATGAGTGGTGGTAGAGGTTTTTTTTTTTGTTTTTTTTTTTTTTAGGAAAAAGGTAACTCTTTTTGTCTTCTTCATTTTCTTCTTCTCCTTCTTCTTATTCTTCTTCTTCTTCTTCTTTACTTCTCCTTTTTCTTCATCTTCTCATCCTGGACAACCATTTAATAAAGCATGCAGATTCTCAGTGGCAGCATACCGCATGCACAGTGCTGAGTATACCCAGTGCAGAAATTAATCAGATAATTGTGGCCGGGGAGGGGGCGCTGAGTGCACAGAGCAGCAGGGGAGTGTGTGGTGGGAGTGCAGAGGGGAGGACTGGGCCTGTGATGATGATTAGACTGAGTGGGCACAGTCAGGGCACACAGGAGTATATAGCAGGGGAAGGCTGCAGGACTGAGAACACAGGGTTGGGGGCTTGTGTGGAATGACCTGGGATTCCCAAGTGAGTCACAAGCAGAGGAAGCAACAGCTGCTCCCAGGCACCTTCTGTCAGGTCTGACATGTACTCAGCAGACACCACACTCCAGTCCCTGTATAGTAACCAGTTACATCTATACTGGCCAGCCTGTCTCATAATGGGGTGGGGTGGGGGAGTCTGCAAACCAGGGACAAGAATGGCTGCGTCCAGACCCAGGCTATTGATCCCAACATATGCTCAGAGTTTCTCTTTCCTGGAGCTCGCAGACATTGCAGAGCAGGGCTGTTACATTGGAACATTTCCTCTGTCTTATTCACATTGTGCCTGGTGTATTCTGAGAAGTGGAAAAGCTGACATTTGTCATTTCTACCATAACTTCCTTTTTTATAGGATCCAGCAAACACACTTGTACAATATGAGGGTAGAAGGTAAATAGGCCCCAACAGGCCCACCCTGGCCTCACCAGACCCTCCATGATCCAGGGCTTGCCTTCTACAGATGATGTGAGATCACTCCATCACAGATGTGGTGTCTGTACTCAGTGCCACAACCCCCCCCCCCCCCCCCTTACCCCCAGCTCAGAGGGTCCTGTACATGGAGAGATGGGAGCCAAACACAACAGTGACACCCCCCCCCCCCCCCCCATCATCTGGAATTAGTCATTATTCCAGTGTTTGCCCAGAAGATATGATTGTATTTCACAGCAGATCATATTTCTCCTATCTTTCAGCTTTAGAGTCATCCAGGAGGATTAGAAAACCCAGAATTTGGGATAATTAGACCTAAAAAAAATCTAGAAACAAACATTAGTTCAACAGGAGGGAAAAAATAGTCACCCTGAGAATAGTTCACCCTTTATGTGTCAGTGAGAGATTAGATGGGGATAGAGAGGGATGGGAAGGGGAAGGTGGCTGGGGACAGAATGTAAAGGTGGATGGATGGATGGATGGATAACACCAAGATAGATAGATAGATAGATAGATAGATAGATAGATAGATAGATAGATAGGAGATAGATAGATAGATAGATAGTAGAAAGGTGTCAGACAGATAGATAGATAGATAGATAATAGATAGAAGATAGATAGATAGATAGATAGATAGATAGATAGATAGATAGATAGATAGATAGATAGATAGGAGATAGATAAGAGATAGATAGATAGATAGATAGATAGATAGATAGATAGATAGATAGATAGGAGATAGATAAGAGATAGATAGAGAGATAGATAGATAGATAGATAGATAGATAGATAGATAGATAGATAGATAGATAATAGATAGAAGACAGATAAATAGATAGACACATAATAAATAGATAGATAGATAGATAGATAGATAGATAGATAGATAGATAGGAGATAGATAGATAGATAGATAGATAGATAGATAGATAGATAGATAGATAGATAGATCGATCGATCTTGGAAATTGGATAGAGAACATTTAAATAGACAGATAAATAGATAAAAGAAGAAAAGAGTAGAACTATGTGATGTTTGTTGTACTATTAGTCTCAGTAGAACTCTGTATGTGAGATGTAGAATACTAGTATATATAGTATATAGCAGGCTGGTGTATACACTGTGACAGTGCTCACACCTGGGCTCCTTGTCCTCAGATGATGACTCCTGATACATAAGGTGCACACACTTACTTCTCACTATTGTGTCATCACAGGGTGAAACCAACAGATAGACACAATCATAGAAAAAAGGAAGAAACAGTAAAAATACACAGATGATCTGTTCACTTCTCCTCGTAGTTTCCTCCATTTCAGCGATTTAAGGACAGACTGTATAGGTGGGGGTCTACAGGCTGTATAGGTGGGGGTCTACAGGCTGTATAGGTGGGGGTCTACAGACTGTATAGGTGGTGGTCTACAGGCTGTATAGGTGGTGGTCTACAGACTGTATAGGTGGGGGTCTACAGGCTGTATAGGTGGGGGTCTACAGGCTGTATAGGTGGGGGTCTACAGGCTGTATAGGTGGTGGTCTAAAGGCTGTATAGGTGGGGGTCTACAGGCTGTATAGGTGGTGGTCTACAGGCTGTATAGGTGAGGGTCTACAGGCTGTATAGGTGGTGGTCTAAAGGCTGTATAGGTGGGGGTCTACAGGCTGTATAGGTGGGGGTCTACAGGCTGTATAGGTGAGGGTCTTCAGGCTTTATAGGTTGGGGTCTATAGGCTGTATAGGTGGTAGTCCACAGGCTGTATAGGTGGGGGGTCTACAGGCTGTATAGGTGGTGGTCCACAGGCTGTATAGGTGATGGTCTTCAGGCTTTATAGGTTGGGGTCTATAGGCTGTATAGGTGGTAGTCTACAGGCTGTATAGGTGGTGGTCCACAGGCTGTATAGGTGGGGGTCTACAGACTGTATAGGTGGTGGTCTACAAGCTGTATAGGTGGTGGTCTACAGGCTGTATAGGTGGTGGTCTACAGGCTGTATAGGTGGTGGTCTACAAGCTGTATAGGTGGTGGTCTACAAGCTGTATAGGTGGTGG